>NW_028274822.1:78196629-78349691 GCF_037043125.1 Eumetopias jubatus | reverse complement strand
AGCTTCAGAATCTCAGTGCCCCTTCTTTTCTTGTAGCTTTTCACACTGTCCGCATGATTAGAAAAACCATAAATGGTTTAAAGCATGCCCTTAATTTGTTTTTTTAATGAGATGCAAATCATGCTCCAGCTTTTACTACCCCTGAAAAAACAAAAGACTTGCCCGATCTGTGGGCCCTTTACATTCAGGAATGGAGGAAGTTCTCCCAGATAAGGACAATGCTGCCCTGGAGACATCACACGAGTGGTAGAAAGAGAGAGTGGGGAGGGAGGACCTGAGATACCCAGACCCACCCCCCAGCAGCTTCCTAACTGGCCCTCTCTTCTTGGGATTGGGAATTGAAGGTACTTTGATCTGCTGTCCAAACTCCCTGAGGATCTGAAGAATTTCCGCCCCGCCAAAAAGATCCTGGCGAAACTGCAGAAGTTTGGGGAAAACCTGGACCTCAGGATCCGGCCCCATGTCCTCCTGAAGGTGCTACAGGACCTGAGGATCTGGGAGCTGTGCTCTCCGGACATTGCTGTGGCTATCGAGGTGACTACTGTGTTCTGTCCGCTCCTCACTAGGCCTCTGGTGCCCTTATATAGTCATCTCTCAAAGTCCAGGCACTGGTTAAGTACTGCAGACCCAATTAAAAAGACACAAGGTCTCTGCCTTCACGGAGCTCATCATCAAACAGGTGAGGGATTACATGACCTTGGTGGTTCAACTCCAGGGAACATTATATTCTAGGTAAACGGTGCCCCCTGGGGAAACCTGGAGGCTTTGGAAAGACATAAATAAATGGACAAGTGAATAAAATAACTAGCAATCATAATAAAGAGCACTCTAAATGTGGCCCGTGGACCAGCAAGCATAGACCTCACTTGGGTGCTTGTTAGAAATGCAGAATCTCAGGCTTCAAACCATAGCTACCAACTCAGAATCTACATTTAAATGAGGTCCCAGGTGATCTGTATGCACAGTAAAGTTTAAGGAGCACTGATTTAAGGTAAATGTCGAGGGGACCTATCTTAACTAGGGCGACTGGGGAAGGTGACTTTTAAGCTGAAACAGAACTTGACTTGTGGGAGGGACTGATTGGCAGTCAATGGGTTGAGAAGGAAGCAAGCGAGGAGGGGCTAGATTGCAAGGGGATTGGAGAGGTCAGTCTGTGCAGACTTGAAAGTCAGGTTAAGGATTTAGGTCTTTATCTTGAGCCACTGTGGGGAAGCCACTGAATGGTTTTCAATGGTAGTTTATCATCACCACCCACTCTAGTTGTTCCTAGGGCATCAAATGGTATCAGCAGATGGGGGAGAGTCACTTTCTTAATTTCATCAGATGGCCTACGTACATTTTTTTTTTAAAGTCGGCTCCATGTCCAGCATGAGGCCTAACGCAGGGCTTGAACGCACGAGCATGAGATCCAGACCCAAGCTGAGATTCAAAAGTCGGACGCTTAACCGACTGAAGCTGGAAAGGGGTTCTTTTCTTGAGAGAACAAAATCCCCATCATCATGCTCCAAGGCATTATGAATGCCTGAATGTTTAGAGGCATCCTGTGGCCACCAGCCTCAATCACACATCTTCCAAGATCTTGGAGGTGGGGCAGCAAAGGGAGTCTAGCTTTCAGACCAAATCTGAAGTTGCTACTGTATTTGCCCTGCAGTTTGTACGTGAACACATCATCCACATGTCTCAAGAGGATTATATCACCTGGCTGCAGAACCGGATCAATGTCCCCATCCGATCCCAAAGTCTCCGGGCATAGCCTGGCCCTGGTTCAACCAGCTGTCCCAGTGGAGAAGGGCTAAACTACTGTATTCCTGCTTCCTACCTGTGTTCCTGCTTCCTGCCTATCCACTAGGATATAGGAGGGTCTGACTTCTGGCAACATTCTAGAGGAAGATACTCCCCGGTGGAAACTCCCCTTAACCTCACACCCCAGCCTCAAACTCCCAGTCTCTGTTCCTCATTGGTCCAGCCTGACTCTACCCACTCCCTCTCCAGATGCCTTCACCTTACTCCTCTTCCTCAAATTCTGGTTAATAAAATGGAGCTGAGTGTTTGATGTCTGGCTGGGAAAGAGTTGGAACTGCAGAATTTGGGTATGGTATTCAGATCCTAATAGTAACCACGGTACTATTTATTAAGCTTTTGTTATGCAATAGGCCCAGTGCTGGGTGAAGTTATATTGCCTGCTAATATTTAATCTCACAATAACTTGGTTAATTAAGTAGGGAATGATGATACTGTCCCCATTTCACACCAATGGAGCTATAGCATATTTCTAAACATTATGTATAGGCCATGTATGGATAGCTGGGTAGGTGGGTAGATGAATGGTTGGGTGGATGGACAGATGGATGGATGGATGGATGGATGGATGATGGATGATGCATTCCCAAATAAGGCAAATGGTATGCAAGAGAATTTCAGCCTTAACAGTCCTCATATACTTTCTGGTGCTCTTGGTTGCACAAGGAAGCTTAACTTCCTATCATCTGAAAATGTGTACAGACTCATTGCCATTTTACCTCTTTTCTCATTTTAGTCTTATGCTTACCTACATGCTCACCAAGTTATAAAACAGGTAGTCATTTTAACTCTCACTGATGGCCCAGCTGAATTAAACAACTGCACTTGATTTGCTCCTATTCCCAGATTATCAGAGCACTCATATAGGCTGGCCCTCCACATCTCTTCATGATAATCCAGAAGGGAGGGAGGAGAGCTGAACTGGCACTCCTTTTTAGTTTAAGCAACAGCTCACTCCTCCATTCACCTACTCAAGTCATTTATACATTCATTCCATGAATGTTTACTGAGAGCTCACTATGCATCAACCAAGTTCTAGGTTCTGAAGATACAGCCATGACTAAAGCAGACATGGTCCCTGCTCTCTTGGAGGTTACATGGAGACAGACAAGTCAACAAAAGGCAATGGGGTGGGAAGAGGGATTGCACATCACACATCTCTTCACACTGATGTCCTTTGTTTAGCATGATACCTGGACAAGCCATTGAGGTGCAAAGGTGAGATGCTGCCTATAAGAAGTCTGCAGAGTTAAGAGACCCCACACCTCTCTGTATTAAATAGGAATTTGGGTAAGGGGGAGGTGAGAATAAAGGAGGAGGGCCAAGGGAGGGAAAAAAAGAGGAAGAAGGAAAGGGGCCTGAGAAGGAAACTTGGGGGAAAACCAACCAGGGGAAAGTTCCCAAGGTGGGGCTGGCTAGGGGATCTCCAAGAACTACAAGCCAAACCAACCCCCTCCACTACATCACCTTGGATCTTTAGTAATTTCTGTCATATACTCAAGTGTCCTCTGGGGGTGATGTTTTGAGGAAACATAAGAAGAAGCTATGTTCTACATCTGGGTCAGCCTGGGGGCCAAGAAAGGGCTTGAGGGACTCAGAACGGAACACAATTAAGAATTTAGTAGGAGCAGGAACTCCAAGACAGACCACTATTCCATAAGTTCTCTAGATTTATAGAAATCTGTTTTAAGATTTATTTATTTATTTGACAGAAAGATTGAGAGCACAAGCAGGGGGAGTAGCAGGCAGAGGGAGAGGGAGAGGGAGAAACAGGCTAACCACTGACAGCAGAGAACCCAAAGATGTGGGGCTTGATCCCAGGACCCTGGAATCATATCCTGAATCAAAGGCAGACGCTCAATCAACTGAGTCACCCAGGCGCCCCTACAGAAATCTTGAATGCACATTTGGCTTACCACTAGATAGGGGATGGGACTCTGCTAAATTGATACATATCTCATACATCTCTCAAATGTCAGGTGACATTTAATTACACTAGAGAATCAGTGCAATGGTGCCAAATTAAAGCAGGTACAAGAACATCCCAGGGGACAGGGCTGAGGGTGGCAGGAGGGGGTGGGTCTCAACTCATACTTGAGATGTCAGGAAAGGCTTGCTAGAGAGGATGATGATTGCTGTAAGATGAGTAGGAACCAGGGAGAGAAAGGTAAGCCAGACAAGGAGGGAGGGAAGAATGTTCCAGGTATGGAGAAGAGTGTGTGCAATGGCCTAGAGGCAAAAAGAAACTTGATGTCATTCAAGGAACTAAAATAACAAGGTCTGGCTAAACTATAAGACCAGGTTGTTAGCAGGACAGGGAGATGGAGGCGGGAGGTAGAGACAAATTTGGAGATGCTTTCTAGGCCATGTTATGAGGTTAAGACCAACTTACTGGCAATATGGAGCCATGGAAGGATTCTGAGCAGGAGCTTAATCAGACTTGTGTTCCAGAAAAAAAGAAAAGACTACCATGTAAGCGCCAGGCGGGAGGCAGGGAGCTAAGATAAGGCTGTCGCGGTGATTGTGGGGAGAGCAATGGCAGTGGGGACCGAAAGTCTCTTGAAAAGAATCAACAGAACTTGGTGTGGTGGGTTACAAGTGGGCAGAAGGCAGAGAATGTCAGGAACCATTGTCTGATTTTCCAGCTTGGATCTCTGGGTGGAGGATGGTCCTTTAATGTACCAGGAGGAAAGGAAGAAAAGAAAGTTCTGAACGTTGTTTGGAGCACATTGAGTGGGACAGTCATGTGGAAGAATCTGAAACTCAGGAGGAAGGACCAAGGTAGAAACAGGACATGAACATCGCATAGGCCATGATGGTTAAGGCAGGAAGTGGGAGGAGAGGCTGGGAGAGCGGCCTTGAGGACAGAATGACAAAAGCATCAAGCAGCCCACTCACAATCCAGCCCTGACTGAGGGACTGCTTTGTTCCAGACACACGGGAAAGCTTGACGTGGGTTTTCTCATTTCATCTTCATGGATCCTGCAAGGCCAGGCTCACCTGCTCTACAGACGGTGAAATCGAGGCTCGAAAAAGTGTCCTGCATTCATATCCAGCTGACTCTGAACTCCCTCCCTTCCTCCACGGCTGCCCCTCTCTGACCCCAATCCTCATTTTGTATGTAGGAGACCAGGAGGTCATGAAAGTTATCTTGCTTTTGGAATCACATCCAAGGAACAGCTCTAATGGCAGGGCCCCCTAGCATTGTATTTACTTACATTTGCACGGTTTGCAAATAGGATAATACTCCTGTAATAGCTTATTTGATGCTCACAGCATCCTTCTGGGTGGACATTGTTCTAATTCACATTTTACAAGTAAGGACCATAAGGATATCAAAACTTAAGGTCATTTGCCAACAGTCACACAGCCGGTCAGTGGCAGAGCCAAGTCCAGAACGGGTCCATCTTGCGCAGGGAGATACTAAAATCACAAGACACTGGGCCCTCCCTCCGGCCCCTTTCTAAGCCTAGTTCTCAGAGCTGTAGCTCCATCTAGTGGTCTATATTAGCACTGCGCTCCCATCATGCCCATCAGCAAAGTAGAACCTTCTACTTTGGAAGAAGAAGTCAAGTTTTAATAGCAGCAATAAGACCTACTCTGCTTAGACAAGGAGTATTTACTCAAGACATTCTACTGCTAAGATATACTGGGGACTCGGAGGAAGGACTACATCACCTCCCAGCTCCCAGGCTCAAAGAAGAGCCACAGGGAGAAATAGTTGTGCTGTGAGCATCTTTCTCAGAATCTAATTAAGCACCTACTCTGTGCCAAGCCTGTGCCAGATGACCAGGATCCACAGTCCTGCTGCTCTGACCAAGCCACCTGCGTGCCTATCATGAGAGTTTTTAAAACCACACGTACCCTACAGAAGCTTTCTCTGTAAAGGAGCAGAGAGTAAATATCTGTTGCATATTCTTTTTATATATGTAGCCCTTTAAAAATGTAAAAGCCATTCTTATACTGGAGGCCATATAAAACAAATTATGCCCAGATTTGGGCCATAGGCTTCAATTTAATGACCCTTGCTAGAGTGTCAATTGAAGGAAGAAAGGAAATTTTCTTCCCCAAAACCTGAGACAAGGAGGGCTGGTGAAAATAATATGGTAAATAGGTAGACAGAGGTTTTTTGTTTTGTTTTGTTTTGTTTTGCACCATTCATAATAGTGAGGGACTATTACATTTCCTTTAGGAAATGGGGAAAGGGAATGTATGCACATGTTAAAAATTGTAACACTGCAAAAGGACATCTGCTAAATAATATTTCTCTCCCCTCCAAACCTCAGACCCAACTCCCACCTAGAGGGGCAATCTCATTGTTCCTAGCAGCCTGTGTATCTTCCAGAGTTACTCTGTGCATATACAAACCAAAAACAAATAAGCAAATTAAAATGGAGTATTTATTGTGTACTTACTCTATGCCAGGTATTGTTCTAAGCGCCTTGCATGTTAATCTTATTTTATCCTGAGAGCAGCTCTATGGGCCAGCATGACTCTGATATTAATAGTAGAGGAAACCAGGGTGCAGAAAAGCTGAGGAACTTGCCCAAACTTACAGAATTTGGGTGGATATCGTTTTTTTCTTTTTAACAGAAATAGTGAGGCTGGTATACAAACTTGTGCATTCATTTATGTTGGTGGTGATTTCACTTCGTATATTCCTACTTTATATGAAGGAAGAAAGTGCCTGGAGTTTCATACCATGGAAACCAACAGCTGCACTGTCATCACCCCCTGTCCTGACAATTTTTTCATGGGTCCCAGATCAGGAAGGACCTGGACCAAAAGTTATGACCAACTGTAAAGAGTAATATTGGAATAAAAGCCCAAGCTAACTTTAAAACCACTCCTGTAACACTTCCCTCTATCCAAACCACTCATTTCAGCCCCTGAGCCTCACTCTCCATGGCTGAAGTTGAGTGTCCTCCCCTGTCTGGGGTCCCAGAGGTTAGCCAGGGGAAGCCATATACAGATGAAGTAGAATAAAAATGTAATAGAAGTGATAATTTTCTGAGTGACTTACGCCAGGCACTATGTCATTCATTCACATGCATTCTTGGTTGAATCCTTGTAATCACTCTTTGAGGTTGGCATTATTGTGTTTATTCTCATTTTACAGAGGAAAAAAGCTGAGGTTCAACAAGTGGAGTGGCTTGTCCAAGTCACATACCTTCAATCAGGGGATCCAGAGTTCAAATTCTGGTTGTCTTGAGATTTTGCAATATTCTTTCAACTATATTACACTGTCTCTCTACTTACGTGGAGGCTTTTGTGTTGGGATTCAAATTGGTCATCTTTTGATGGGGGTCAGAGCCACAGCTTTAGTGATAATAAATTTTAAAAACCACTTACATCTGTCAAAGGACGTTCACATCCATTAATACTATATGATTTTCAAAGCAATCCTGAGATGTGCAAAGCTGATCTTACTCAAGTTTCAAAGACATGACACACCCAGTCATGAAACCCAACTCTTGAAACTTAGACCTGACTCTCTGACCCTCAAGCTTTCCATACCTCACTAGCCTGGGAGACTGAGCACAGGAAACACATTAGCTCACATTGGGGGGACAAAGTCCTTTCAGTTCTAGTCTCAAAATAGCTCCCAAAAGTTTGTTTACTTGTTTATTGTCTATCTCTCCAATTAGATTTAGGTCTGTGAGGACACGGATTGAATCTGCTTTATTCATCAATACATCCCCAACACCTATCATAGGACTCCTAGCATCAACTGGAGAGATGGATGGATAGATAGATGGATGGTTAGATGGATGGATGGTTGGGTACATAGGACGATGGATGGTTGGGTGGAGGAAGGAAGGAAGGAAGGAAGGAAGGAAGGAAAGAAGGAAGGATAGGTAGATGGATGCCTGGGTGGATAGATGGATGGATGGATGAGTAGATACATAGGTGGTGGATGGCTGGGTGGATGAATGAAGGAATGATGGATGGATGAATAGATAGATGGATAGATGGCTGGCTGGCTGGCTGGCTGGATGACTGTGAGAGAAGCCATCATCAGGGTTCCTCAGATATCTGCTGTCTTCTGGGAAATATGGATGCCCACAAGTGGGCAGATATGCAAGACTATCCATCCTGACAAAGCTGGGGGCTAATGGGTATACAGAAATAAACACAAAGCTAAGTGTACTGAGGAAAAGCAGCACAAACACTTCTATTACCATGACCCATCAGGTTGATGAGAGTAGAGCTGAGGCATTCCAATTACCTCAGACTTTTAAAAGTGACAAAAACCTACTTTCAGAACTTGGGACAGGATTACTATTAAACAGTAGAGATTTAGGCTCTCCCATCACTTACCCCAAGTCAGCAAGTACCCTCCATCCATTCTTTTCCCAATCTATTTTACGTGTTCCTATGAAAAGTCTTCCCCACTTGCCCTTCGGGACTATTAATGCTACCCAACAGCCAGTTCCCATTCTTCCTTTGCTAAAGGAGTCCTGATTTTGTATGGGTGTCTACCACTCCCCCCCATGTGAACCAGGGTAAATCCTGACTGGTCTAAATCCATACTGGTAATCCTATTCCCCATACCAGGACTGATTTCTAAATGATCAGGTGACCCATGAGTTTTACCAATGAGATGCAAAAGGAAGCTTCTAAAAAAGGTTTCTTTCTCCTTAAATATAGACACAGGGGTAAAGAGTCTTTCCTCCCCTGGAAGTTATCACATAGGTCCAAATTGTTCAGGCATCTTGCTGCCAATAGAGGGCAGAGCCAAGAGAATTACATTGGTTTGGACTTTTTGCAATGTGAGATGATACAGCCTCTCATTGTTCTAGGTAGTTGAGTCTGGGTTTTCTGTTACTTACAGCTGAAAGCACTCAGTTACAAGAACTAGGCATATTAGCATTATCATTCTTCTCACCTAACCAACATCTGCCCTTTTGGTGGCTATCTGAATGACAACGCCTTCCTTCACAAATTTCAGAGAAAATCTTTGACTCTTTTTTTTTAATTTTAATTTTTTATTGTTATGTTAATCACCATATATTACATCATTAGTTTTTGATGTAGTGTTCCATGATTCATTGTTTGCGCATAACACCCAGTGCTCCATGCAGAATGTGCCCTCTTGAATATCCATCACCAGGCTAACTCATCCCCCTACCCTCCTCCCCTCTAGAACCCTCAGTTTGTTTTTCAGAGTCCATTGTCTCTCATGGTTCGTCTCCCCCTCTGACTTACTCCCCTTCATTCTTCCCCGCCTGCTATCTTCTTCTTTTTCTTTTTTCTTAACATATGTTGTATTATTTGTTGCAGAAGTACAGATCTGTGATTCAACAGTCTTGCACAATTCACAGCACTCACCATAGCACATACCCTCCCCAATGTCTATCACCCAGCCACCCCATCCCTCCCACCCCCCAGCAACCCTCAGTTTGTTTCCTGAGATTAAGAATTCCTCATATCAGTGAGGTCATATGATACATCTCTTTCTCTGATTGATTTATTTCACTCAGCATAACACCCTCCAGTTCCATCCACGTCATTGCAAATGGCAAGATCTCATTCCTTTAGATGGCTGCATAATATTCCATGGTGTATATATACCACATCTTCTTTATCCATTCATCTGTCGATGGACATCTTGGCTCTTTCCACAGTTTGGCTATTATGGACATTGCTGCTATAAACATCGGGGTGCACGTACCCCTTCGGATCCCTACATTTTTATCTTTGGGGTAAATACCCAGTAGTGCAATTGCTGGATCGTATGGTAGCTCTATTTTCAACTGTTTGAGGAACCTCCACACTGTTTTCCAGAGGGGTTGCACCAGCTTGCATTCGCACCAACAGTGTAGGAGGGTTCCCCTTTCTCCGCATCCCCGCCAACATCTGTAGTTTCCTGACTTGTTAATTTTAGCCATTCTGACGGGTGTGAGGTGGTATCTCATCGAGGTTTTGATTTGGATTTCCCTGAGGCCGAGCGATGTTGACCACTTTTTCATGTGTCTGTTGGCCATTTGGATGTCTTCTTTGGAAAAATGTCTGTTCATGTCTTCTGCCCATTTCTTGATTGGACTATTGGTTCTTTGGGTGTTGAGTTGGATAAGTTCTTTATAGATTTTGGATACTAGCCCTTTATCTGATATGTCATTTGCAAATATTTTCTCCCATTCTGTCGGTTGTCTTTTGGTTTTGTGGACTGTTTCTTTTGCTGTGCAAAAGCTTTTTATCTTGATGAAATCCCAATAGTTCATTTTTGCCCTTCCTTCCCTTGCCTGTGGCGATGTTTCTAGGAAGAAGTTGCTGCGGCTGAGGTCGAAGAGGTTGCTGCCTGTGTTCTCCTTTAGGATTTTGATGGACTCCTGTCTCACGTTTAGGTCTTTCAACCATTTGGAGTCTATTTTTGTGTGTGGTGTAAGGAAATGGTCCAGTTTCATTCTTCTGCATGTGGCTGTCCAATTTTCCCAACACCATTTGTTGAAGAGACTGTCTTTTTTCCATTGGACATTCTTCCTGCTTTGTCAAAGATAAATTGACCATAGAATTGAGGGTCCATTTCTGGGCTCTCGATTCTGTTCCATTGATCTATGTGTCTGTTTTTGTGCCAGTACCATACTGTCTTGATGATGACAGCTTTGTAATAGAGCTGGAAGTCCGGAATTGTGATGCCACCAGCTTTGCTTTTCTTTTTCAATATTCCTCTGGCTATTCGGGGTCTCTTCTGGTTCCATACAAATTTTAGGATTATTTGTTCCATTTCTTTGAAAAAAGTGGATGCTATTTTGATGGGGATTGCATTGAATGTGTAGATTGCTCTAGGTAGCATTGACATCTTCACAATGTTGGTTCTCCCAATCCATGAGCATGGAACATTTTTCCATTTCTTTGTGTCTTCTTCAATTTCTTTCATGAGTATTTTATAGTTTTCTGAGTACAGATCCTTTGCCTCTTTGGTTAAATTTATTCCTAGGTATCTTATGGTTTTGGGTGCAATTGTAAATGGGATCGACTCCTTGATTTGTCTCTCTTCTGTCTTGTTGTTGGTGTATAGGAATGCCACTGATTTCTGTGCATTGATTTTATAGCCTGCTACTTGACTGAATTCCTGTATGAGTTCTAGCAGTTTTGGGGTGGAGTCTTTTGGGTTTTCCACATACAGTATCATATCATCTGCAGAGAGTGAGAGTTTGACTTCCTCTTTGCCGATTTGGATGCCTTTCATTTCTTTTTGTGGTCTGATTGCTGTGGATAGGACTTCTAATACTATGTTGAATAGCAGTGGTGACAGTGGACATCCCTGCCGCGTTCCTGACCTTAGCGGAAAAGCTGTCAGCTTTTCCCCATTGAGAATGATATTCGCTGTAGGTTTTTCATAGATGGCTTTTATGATATTGAGGTATGGACCCTCTATCCCTATACTCTAAAGAGTTTTGATCAAGAAAGGATGCTGTACTTTGTCAAATGCTTTTTCTGCATCTATTGAGAGGATCATATGATTCTTGTTCTTTCTTTTGTTAATGTATTGTATCGCGTTGATTGACTTGCGGATGTTGGATCATCCTTGCAGCCCAGGGATAAATCCCACTTGGTCGTGGTGAATAATCCTTTTAATGTACTGTTGGATCCTATTGGCTAGCATTTTGGTGAGAATTTTTGCATCCATGTTCATCAAGGATATTGGTCTGTAATTCTCCTTTTTGATGGGGTCTTTGTCTGGTTTTGGGATCAAGGGAATGCTGGCCTCATAAAATGAGTTTGGAAGTTTTCCTTCCATTTCTATTTTTTGGAACAGTTTCAGGAGAATAGGTATTAATTCTTCTTTAAATGTCTGATAGAATTCCCCTGGGAAGCCATCTGGCCCTGGGCTTTTGTTTGTTGGGAGATTTTTTGATGACTGCTTCAATTTCCTTAGTGGTTATAGGTCTGTTCAGGTTTTCTATTTCTTCCTGGTTCAATTTTGGTAGTTGATACATCTCTAGGAATGCACCCATTTCTTCCAGGTTATCTAATTTGCTGGCATAGAGTTGCTCATAATATGTTCTTATAATTGTTTGTATTTCTTTGGTGTTGGTTGTGATCTCTCCTCTTTCGTTCATGATTTTGTTGATTTGGGTCACTTCTCTTTTCTTTTTGATAAATCTGGCCAGGGGTTTATCCATCTTGTTAATTCTTTCAAAGAACCAGCTCCTAGTTTCATTGATCTGTTCTACTGTTCTTTTGGTTTCTAGTTCATTGATTTCTGCTCTGATCTTTATTATTTCTCTTCTCCTGCTGGGTTTAGGCTTTATTTGCTGTTCTTTCTCCAGCTCCTCTAGGTGTAGGGTTAGGTTGTGTATTTGAGACCTTTCTTGTTTCTTGAGAAAGGCTTGTATTGCTATATACTTTCCTCTCAGGACTGCCTTTGCTGTATCCCAAAGATTTTGAACTCTTGTGTTTTCATTTTCATTGGTTTCCATGAGTTTTTTTAATTCTTCTTTAATTTCCTGGTTGACCCATTCATTCTTTAGTAGGATGCTCTTTAGCCTCCATGTATTTGAGTTCTTTCCGACTTTCCTCTTGTGATTGAGTTCTAGTTTCAAAGCATTGTGGTCTGAAAATATGCAGGGAATAATCCCAATCTTTTGGTACTGGTTGAGACCTGATTTGTGACCTAGGATGTGATCAATTCTGGAGAATGTTCCATGGGCAGTAGAGAAGAATGTGTATTCCGTTCCTTTGGGATGGAATGTTCTGAATATGTCTGTGAAGTCCATTTGGTCCAGTGTGTCATTTAAAGTCTTTATTTCCTTGTTGATCTTTTGCTTAGATGATCTGTCCATTTCAGTCAGGGGGGTGTTAACGTCCCCCACTATTATTGTATTGTTGTCAATGTGTTTCTTCGCTTTTGTAATTAATTGCCTTATATAACTGCTGCTCCCATGTTAGGGGCATAGATATTTACAATTGTTAGATCTTCTTGTTGGATAGACCCTTTAAGTAGGATATAGGGCCCTTCCTCATCTCTTATTACAGTCTTTGGTTTAAAATCTAATTTGTCTGATATAAGGATTGCCACCCCGGCTTTCTTTTGGTGTCCATTAGCATGGTAAATGGTTTTCCACCCCCTCACTTTCAATCTGGGGGTGTCTTTGGGTCTAAAATGAGTCTCTTGCAAACAGCATATTGATGGGTCTTGTTTTTTAATCCAATGTGATAGCCTGTGTCTTTTGATTGGGGCATTTAGCCCATTTACATTCAGGGTAAGTACTGAAAGGTATGAATTTAGTGCCATTGTATTGCCTGTAAGGTGACTGTTACTGTATATTGTCTGTGTTCCTTTCTGATCTATGCTGCTTTTAGGCTCTCTCTTTGCTTAGAGGACCCCTTTCAATATTTCTTGTAGGGCTGGTTTCGTGTTTGCAAATTCCTTTAGTTTTTGTTTGTCCTGGAAGCTTTTTATCTCTCCTTCTATTTTCAGTGACAGCCTAGCTGGATATAGTATTCTTCGCTGCATATTTTTCTCGTTTAGTGCTCTGAAGATATCTTGCCAGTCCTTTCTGGCCTGCCAGGTCTCTGTGGATAGGTCTGTTGCCAATCTAATATTTCTACCATTGTGGGTTACATATCTCTTCTCCCGAGCTGCTTTCAGGATTTTCTCTTCGTCTCTGAGACTCATAAGTCTTACTATTAGATGTTGGGGTGTTGACCTATTATTATTGATTTTGAGGGGGTTCTCTGTGCCTCCTGGATTTTGATGCCTGTTTCCTTCCCCACATTAGGGAAGTTCTCTGCTATAATTTTCTCCAGTATACCTTCTACCCCTCTCTCTCTTCTTCTTCTTCTGGGATCCCAATTATTCTAATGTTGTTTCGTCTTATCGTATCACTTATCTCTCGAATTCTGCCCTCGTGATCCTGTAGTTGTTTATCTCTCTTTTTCTCAGCCTCTTTATTTTCCATCATTTGGTCTTCTATATCACTGATTCTCTCTTCTGCCTCATTTATCCTAGCAGTTAGTGCCCCCATTTTTTATTGCACCTCATCAATAGCCTTTTAATTTCTACTTGGTTAGATTTTAGTTCTTTTACTTCTCCAGAAAGCATTTCTCTAATAACTTTCACGCTTTTTTCAAGCCCAGCTAGTATCTTTAAAGTCATGATTCTGAACTCTAGTTCCGACATCGTACTAATGTCCGTATTGAGTAGGTCCCTGGCTGACGGTACTACCTCTTGTTCTTTTTGCTGAGGTGATTTTTTTCGTCTTGTCATTTTGTCCAGAGGAGAACAGATGAATGAGAGCACAAAATGCTAACAGGTTAACAACGTCCCCAGCAAATATACTGTATACAAATCAGAAAAGACCTGAAACCTGGGGAAAAGAAAGGGAAAGAAAGAAAAAAGAAAGAGAAAAAAAAGGAAAAAAAGAAAAAAACAAAAACAGAACAATACAAAAAAAGCAGAATATGATCAAATATGATCAGGCTAGTGCATAGATCAGTGCCACACACTAGATTTTGGGCGTATTTTGGTCTGTTAGAAAAAAGTGCCTCCTAAAATTTTAAAGGAAGAAAGACATATATGTGCAAAATAAGGGTTGATACAATGAATGGATGGAAGATGACTGTAAAGATGAAAATTATAAAAGATTTTATAAAAGGAATTGATAAGATAAGTTGTTTGAAAAAAGAAAGAAGATTTAAAAAAAAAAAGAAAAAAGGGAGAGAATGTGATCAGGCAGGAGACTAGAACAAAGCCATACACTAGTGATTTAGGGTATATTTTGATCTGTTAGAAGAAACTGTATCTCAAAATTTTCAAGAGAGAACAACTTATATATATATATATATATATATACATATATATATATATATATGCCAAAAATAAGGGTAACTACTATGAAGGGATAAAATATGACTCTAAAAATGAAAAATAAAAAATGTTTTTTTTAAAACAGGGATTGATAAGATGTTGGTTGAAAAAGGGAAAAAGAAAAATTAAAAAAAAAAACAGTTAAAAAGATTAACTTTGATGAACTAATGAATCATGGTAAAAAAAAGCCATGAATTCTATGTGCAGTATTCCCCTAGCGCTGGAGTTCTTCCGTTCTCCTTGATCAGTAAACTTGGTCTTGGCTTGCTGGCTGTTCGTGCTGATCTTCTGGGGGAGGGGCCTGTTGCCGTGGTTTCCAAATGTCTTTGCCAGAGGTTGAATTGCCCCGCCCTTGTCCGTCCGGGCTAAGCAAGCTGCTCGGGTTTGCTCTCGGGAGTTTTTGTTCCCTGCAAGCTCTCGGTACAGCTTTGGAGGACCAGGGCAAAAATGGTGGCCTCCCAATCTCCGCCCAGAGGAGCTGAGAACTCGGGGCCCCGCTCCTCAGTGTGCCCCCAGAGAAAAGCAGTCACTCCCGTCTCCCTGGTCTCCGACCGCACTCCGTGCTCACCCGGCCTGTGACTGAGCATTTGTATCTCTGGCACCTGACCCCGTGTGGAGTCTCCAAACCCAGCAGATCCCTGCGGTGCGCTCCTGCACCGCTCCTCCCCGGGGGAGGAAGGAGAGTCTCCCCGGATCTGCTGCTTGTTGGGTCCCTGCTGGAGGAGCAGTGGCCCGACTGGGCCGCGGATCACAGTTTATGGCCACCCCGAGCTGAGAGCCCGCACCTCGGCTCCGTCTCTGCAGCCGGCTTCCCCGCTCCGATACCTGGGAGCTCTGCCGCACTCAGGCACCTCTGGTTTTTCTGTGACCCCGAGGGTCCTGAGACCACACTGTCCCGGGAGGATTCCACCCCCCGTTTAGCCACTGCAGCAGCGTCCCTCAGCGGAGCCGACTTCTAAAAGGTCCGATTTTGTGCTCCGCGGCTCTAGCACTTGCCAGAAGCGGCCGACGGAGGCCCCTCCCCCGCCGTCTATCCTCCCGAATATCGCCTCGGATTCACTTCTCCGCACGTCCTACCTTCCAGTAAGTGGTCGCTTCTCTGTTCAGAGAGTTGTTGCTACTCTCCTCTTCGATCTCCTGTTGAGTTTGTAGGTGTTCAGAATGGTTTGATCCCTATTCAGCTGAATTCCTGACACCAGATGAAATCTAGGTCTCCTACTCCTCCGCCATCTTGCTCTGCCCCAAGTCTTTGACTCTTTTAAGCAAGGTGTCATCATACCAGAGAGAATCCAGATTTGTTATTTGGAGCTCCACAAAAAGGCAACATGTCTTCCAAATAGAGAAATTACCTATGCCAGAACCTTTTCTGAAGATTTAAACTCTTACCAAAGATGTGAAATTCTTCTCACCAAAGAACTGGAGGTTGGAGGACATGATACCATACAAGGTGCTCTATGAGGCACTTTCATTCTCAAAGTCCCAAAAATCTAGGAACAGAGGTGAAAAAGAAAAACTGGAAATTGGGGCAAATTTTCAACTTTACATTGATTTGAAGAAGGTGTTCATGGAAACAGGTATGTGAAGGTAGAGAATGATTCAAATTAATTGAAAAACAAGTCCTGGAGATTACAACTGGAAGAAAGGAGCTAAGGAAGGGAAAGCAGCAATTGGGTGGGTGGGAGGTGGGTAGGCAGCTCAGTGATGTTCATGAAGTGTTTGAACCAGGTGAGATCTTGTCATCTACTTGAGCTCAAGTATTCATTGAACACCTGTCTGTGCCAGGCCATGTGAGAGATGCCAGAGGTATAAAAATAGAGACCCCTTAGACCCTATCCTCCAGAGTTAGATGCAGAAGGGTTAAATGAGGGTCCTATAGCATGATGGTTAAGAGAGAAGATCCTGGTGCCAGACTGAGAAAGTTCAGATCTGAATTGTGCTCTCACTAGTTGTATGACCTCAGGAGGTATCTTCACTTCTATATACATTTCTGTAAAATGGCCATACCACTAAGGAATCAATAAGGCTCACAGTAAGAACTCAATACACTTTAGCTATAATAACAGTGATGGTAACAGAGAAAATGGTGCAGTTGGAGCACACAGAAGCTGCCTCCCCAATCCAATCAGGCAAGTCAAGGAAGGTGCATCAATGTAAAGAAAAGTGTATCAGTCACTGTTCTTTAGACATAAGCAATAAAATCTGATTCTGGCTAACTTAACCCTGAGTCTTTACATCGCTGCCTCCGAGAACTTTATGTTCTGATGCCAAAGCCTAGCTCACATGATCACATCGAAGCTGCCAGAAAGGCTGAGAAAGCAAGTTTGGACTTTTCATCTTTTATGATAGGAGGAAGATTCATCTCATAAAGTGCAAGATTTAAAAAAAAAAAAAAAAAGAGGAGATGCTAGCCCCAGAAAAAAGCCAAAGTGTCTTCTAAAGAAAGCTTCCTGGAATAAGTACCATCTCAGCTGAGTTGAAACCAACCCACAATTTGTATTTTACCAATGAAGAAAATGAGAGACAGAGGGATGGATTTTTCCAAGGCCACAGGTTTTGGGAAGAAGAGAGTATGACTGGGAATCGGGAGAAGTAGGGTTCAGGGGGAGACCACAGGGGAGACTTCTCACAGGGCTGTGGGAGGAAAATGCTGTTAAGTCCCAGCTGGAAGTTGACGTTGAGTCTAGAAGTGGTGGCAGCAGAAGAGAATAGTGGACAGTTGTTAATCTCCAAGCCTGGGAAGAAGTTGGTATCCAACATAGAAGAGCATTACATAATAAAGAAATTATCTGGTCTTTATCTCCAGTTCCCCGGAGGGAGCCTCTAAACCCTTGGAAGTTCCCAGATGATAGAAGTATCTTTGTTACTCATGGGGAGCCCCTTGGACCACACCTGAGTTTATGCAAATGAAGTGTCCCACAGTGGGCCCCTAGATAGTTTTAGACTGAGTGCTGGCCATACCAGAGAGACCAACTATGTGATTTGAGGATTGGGGCTTTGAGTCCTATGATATCAGTCTGTCCTCCTGAGGCTTAGGGGCTGGAGATCAGTTCAGCCACAGGACCAACGATTCAATCAGCCATGCCTACATGGTAAACCCCAATAAAAACTCTGAGTGCCTAGAGCTCCAGGGAGCTTCCCTTGTTGGTAATCATACACTGATGTGCCAAAAGGGTAATGGTTCTTGAGGACATGGAAGCTTCACAATTGGGACCCTCCCAGACCTCATCCTATGAAACTCTTAATTTAGAAGGTCTTGATTTGTACCCTTTATAATAAAACTGAACATAATTATCACTCTTTTCTGAGTTCTAGGAATTGTTCTCGTAAATTGCTGCATCTGAGGGGCTATTAGAACTCCCAAATCGTAGCTTGTTGGTCAGAAATGGAGATGATTTCTGGGGAATCCCTGAACTTGTGGATGGTATATTGAAGGCATTCTTGTTGGGGACTGTGTGCTTAACCTGTGAGATTTGACCCCAACTCTGGATAGTTAGCATCACAACTGCACTGCAAGGAGAAATCTATAATCCAGGCAAAGGACCATATTGCTCCAACACTGCGGTTGAGCCTCTGTCAAGGAAAGTCATTCAAAAATGTGGAAGACGTGTGTAGCTTGTGCCTGCCCACGCTCTCTTTAGATAGCAGTCCCTTCTCCTTGATTCTTAAGCATGATGGATTGTGCAAGAGCTTCAACCCTGGTGCCAGCTGTACCCATGTGACCAAGACCTGACCAATCCAACCACTGCATGTACCCGATCATAGCAAATGACTCAGGAATGGACACCCAAGGTAATCCAGTAAAAGTCAAACCCTGAACTTCCACTGGAATCAGTGAGAACAAAGCATTCTCTTCTGGAATTGTTGACTATAAGGATAAAAATAAGCCTCGAGCTTCTTGGAGCCACCCCATACAGAGACACTGCCAACAAAGAGAGGAAAATCAAACTGAGAGTAAGAGAGAGGTTAAATCTTGGTTACCTCATTTGAGCATCTGGTTCTAGCCAGACCTTTGAAATGTTTAGCCATGGGGCCCAACCAATTCTCTTTTCTGCATAAGTCAGATTCAGTTTGGTTTTCTTCACTTGCAACAACAACAACAAGACAATCCAATGAATGCAGAAGGAGAGAGAAGGGGATCTCTGGGCAAGCCTAGTCAAATCCTAGACCCCGCTGAGGAAGGGCCCCTCCTCTCAAGGGCTGGGGGGATAAAAGAAGGAGAGCCTAACAGATGTATCATGCAGGTAAAGCTAAGAGAAAATCTCCAGTTAAACCCACAACATCAATCAAAAGGAAAGGGGAAGATGAGGAACACAGATGTTTTTTTTTTAATTTTTTTATTGTTATGTTAATCACCATATATTACATAATTTGTTTTGGTGTACTGTTCCATGATTCATTGTTTGTTCATAACACCCAGTGCTCCACGCAGAATGTGCCCTCCTCAATACCCATCACCAGGCTAACCCATCCCCCCACCCTCCTCCCCTCTAGAACCCTCAGTTTGTTTTTCAGAGTCCATCATCTCTCCTGGTTCGTCTCCCCCTCTGACTTACTCCCCTTCATTCTTCCTCTCCTGCTATCTTCTTCTTTTTCTTTTTTCTTAAAATATGTTGCGTTATTTGTTTCAGAAGTACAGATCTGTGATTCAACAGTCTTACACAATTCACAGCACTCACCGTAGCACATATCTTCCCCAATGTCCATCACCCAGCCACCCCATCCCTCCCACCCCTGAGAGGAACACAGATGTTTTATCACTCAGCTTTGCAGCAGGTGTGAAAGTGCCAATTTGGATTTAAAAGAGCATGAAACAAATGTAAGGTGGGGACTGTTATCAGAGCCAACTCTCATGTATCTACCACCGTGAAAAGAGGTGCTGGGGAAGTGGATTTCCTCACTCAGTGGTCTCCCAAGTGGGATAGGTAGGGAGAGTGATGGTGCACAAGAAAGTCCATCGAGGGAGCAGAAGACAATACTGGGACTTATATTTACGGGTATCTTAGCCAAAGTGTATTTTAAGCAGTGCAAGTAATTTAGATGTGGATTAGCCCTGGAACCTTCACTCCGTTTATACAGAGAATGGCACCACGTGTCTGGGATCAAACAGTCAAGCCAGGAAATCCAAGAGGAAATGAGAGAGCTCCACAATGGGAAGAGGTTAATCATGGCTTTGCTGGCTTCTCATCCATGGCCTTATTTCCAATAAACTAGAATGCCTCTTCTTTTTTTCCCCAGTTTTAATTATTTTTTTCAAACTGAGATATAATTGACATATAACGTACTAGTTTTAGGTGTGCAACATAATGATTATATATATATATATATATTTATATACATACCATACATATTTATAATTTTTTTCTTAGGATATGAACTGTTAAGATCTACTCTCTTAGCAACTTGCAAATGCACACTACAGTATTGTTAACTACAGTCACCATGTTGGACTTTATATCCCCAGGACTTACTTATCTTACAAATGGAAGTTTGTACCATTTGATCACCTTTGCAAAATTCTCTCACCTCCCCCAACCCCAGCAACCACTCATCTATTCTCTGTATCTATGAGTTCGTTTTGTTTCAATACCTCTTCTTAAAATGCCTGCCATATTATTTCTAGAACACCAAGTATGCCTGTGAAGCGGGCACTGCTCTGTCTATACCCCAGCGATTTTCTCAGGTCCTGGGAGATGTGCTACCTGAACTTGCACTAACTGGGCCCCAGACAACTTGTTTCCTGACTGACCCCTCCTCAGTCTCCTCCTTGGCTCTCTGGCTTCTCTCCCGGTGAAATTGAGGTTGCCAAGAGAAACAGCGGACCCAACCTGTTCAATGAGGAAGTTTAACATAGAGTTGTGTTGTTTTTCTCCCTAAGTCCCAGTTGAATGATCCCATTTCCATGGCTGAGACTACTAGGAAGTCAGATGGTCAAGAAGCCGAATTACAGAGCCTGAAACAACACTGCAATGTCTTCTAGTTACCCCTGCAAAAATGGCTCTTCGGAGCACATTCGAATTATCCCTCTCAATCACGATAACAACAAAGAGGTCTGATGCTTTAGAGGATCAAAAGAAGCAGGTAATTTAGCCCCAAGTGATTTTTTACTTGGGATAGCAGAGACACCACCATCCTCTTTGCTAAAACAGCAGCAGGACCTCCCTTGTGAGCAGTCCCAACTGGAGAGGGAGAAGATAAAAATGTACAAAAATGATAAATCTGATGCCCTTTCCTCTTTGTATCAGAACTCATAAGAGCATTCCATTACACATCCAGCAACTCTAGAGCATCTGTAATGTGGTCTCATTTACAAACATTTTATTTATACTTTATTATTTCATGAACCACTGATTACATAAAGCAGATTCACTTTCCCCCTCTTCTTCAAACTAATGTTGTTTTACACTTCCAGAAAACTCACCAAATGAGAGTAGGATAGCTGGGTATGACTAGCCCAGACATGGGCCAGATGGCAACAGATTTAGTGCTTTTCTCGTCTGGGGCCTCAGTTTCCCCATCTGTAAGACAGGAGAGCTAGATCTTGAGAGCCCCAAAACTACATTTCTACAAACCAGGCAAGTAATAAAACTGAACAAAGGGGATTGGGTAAAATATAATGTGTTCCCCCACTTGACAGGCATTTAGTGAGAAAGGCACTGGGAGCAGACGGATAGATAAGCTGTGATCCCTTCCCTGATGAAGCACTCAATCATGTGAGGGAAGCAAACACATGAACAGTGACCAACACATATGATAAAGGAAAAAAAAACTATGTTCATTCACCATATGAACCCAAAAGAGGGTTGGACTAACTCTTCCTAAAGAATCTTGGAAGGTTTTAAAAGAAGCAGGCATTTGGTTGGGTCTCTCTCTTTATTTAACCCAATTGGAAAAGAACGATTTTTCTAGTGAGTGAATGGGAAGAGGAGTCACATTCCACATCAAGGAAACCATCCTCGAAAAGGCACAGAGACCTGGAAAACAACGGTGTATTTAGTGGGGAAAGAAGGATGTTTGTTAAGGCTGGAGTCTCTACGCATGAAGAGATGATGAGCAGTCTGGAAAGCCTAGTTAGAACCTAATCAGAAAGGGCTTTTGTGGACTTTATCTTGAGAGTAATGGGGAGCCAGAGACGTGTTTTAAAACCTTGAGAAAACTGGTGACATTGACATTTCAAGAAGTTCATTCTACCTGCAGGGTGGAGAATGGGTTAGAGCCTCACTGTCCAATATGGTAGCCATTACTCACATATGACTTTCAAGCACATGACATACACCTGGTCCAAAGTGAGATATGCTATGACCATAAAATATACACGGGACTCGGAACACTTAGCATGAACAAGAGGAATGTAGAATATCGCATTTGTATGTTTTAATACTGATCACATGTCACAAGGATCATATTTGGGGAGTACTGGGTTAAATAAAATATTGTATTAAGATTAATTTCACCTGCTTCTTTTTACTTTTTTTTCATGTGGCCCATAGAAAATTTAGAATCACATTGTAGCATGCATTATAATTCTATTGGATGAATCTGAATCAAATGCCTGAATCCAAAAGCCAGAAGACCAATGAGGAGACTTTGAAAATGCCCAGAAGAGACCACAGAAGAATGAGCCATCCTCAGGCAGTGGGACTGGGACAGAGAAGAGGGCAGATGCGTTGGAGGCTATGGTATTGTGTGTGGTTGTGGTGTTGTAGGATTAAGAGCATGGACTCAGAGCAGAGAGCCTGAGTTCTAAACCTGGCTCTGATATGTACCAGCTGTGTGATCTTGGACAAGTCACTTCACATGTCTGTTATGCCTCAGTTTCCTCAATTGTACAATATGGGTAGTTACAGCTCCTGCTTCCTAGGATTCAGGTGAGTGGATACAATGAGTTCATTCACTGATTCTCCTATTTCAGTGCACATTTCAAACCACTGGGGAATTTTTTAAATTCCCAATGCCCTGAGATTCTGATTTCATTGGTGCAGGGTGCGGCCTGAGCATCAGGACATTTAAAAATTGCCCAGGTAATTTCTGATGTGCAGGACAGTTTGTGAACCATTGAGTTAGTAGATGTGGAGTGCTTAAATCAGTGTCTGGCACAGCACAACCATGATTTAAGCGTTTACTATACTGTGAATGTCTTGAATAATTCATAATATATTTAAAATAATAATTGAGGGCCTACTGTGTGCCACTACCTGCCATTGCAGGAGCAGGACATCTTCCAAATTAATTCACGGAGCTCGAGAGGAACATATCAACGTGTCCTCCCTGATGAGCACAGGTGGGCCAACTGGAGACCAACGTCTGTTCTGGCAGCTCATTCAGCAGCTTCAACTTTTCCAAGCCTTGGTCGGTGAAATAACACAGCCCATTTCCCAAAACACTTAAATCTAACAACAAGGTTTTAGGGTTTGGCAACATACAAGCTGAATGCAATTAAGCTTTGGAGCTGTGCTCTGAGTGTCTACCAGCTGGAGCCAAATGGGAATGGAACAAGGTGAGGCTCCATTTGGAGTATGGACCAAGCCCATCTGTGCCTCAGGCCCCCACCATGGGAGACACCTCAGTGAGAACCGAATGAAAGTGATAAGGGGCCTTCAGAACTTGGGTCATCGTCCGAGAAGGAGCCACGGCTGGGCAGAGAGGCACTGACCCTTCTCTCTGGGACAGAGTCGAAAGAAGAAGCAAAGACATCTCCTTTCTTATCCAGGAATGTTGAGCTCCCACACTGTCTCCAGGTACACGGGTGCTGATTCAAATAGTGATCACTGCTAATTTTTATTGGGCACTTATTGTGTGTTCGGCACTATTCTAAGCACTTTGTATACATCATGTTTTTCAATATTCATAATAATTCTATGAGGGAGGGGTTACAAGCATCACTTTATTTTTTTTATTATGTTCAATTAGCCAACATATAGTACATCATTAATTTTCCCCCCCTTTGGAATTCTTTTTTTTTTTTTTTTTATGTTCGGTTAGCCAGCATAGAGTACATCATTAGTTTCTGTTATAGTGTTCAACGATTCATTAGTTGAGTATAACACCCAGTGCTCATCACAACATGTGCCCTCCTTAATACCCATCACCCGGTTACCCCATCCCCCCACCCCCCTGCCTTCTGTAACCCTCAGTTTGTTTCCTGGAGTCCAGAGTCTCTCATGGTTTGTCTCCCTCTCTGATTTCTTCCCATTCAGTTTTCCCTCCCTTCCCCTGTGGTCCTCCACGCTATTCCTTATGTTCCACATATGAGTGAAACCATATGGTAATTTTCTCTGCTTGACAATATTTCACTTAGCATAATCCCCTCCAGTTCCATCCATGTCAATGCAAATGGTGGGTGTTCATCCTTTCTGATGGCTGAGTAATATTCCATTGTATATATGGACCACATCTTCTTTATCCATTCACCCATTGAAGGACATCTTGGCTCCTTCCACAGTTTGGCTATTGTGGACATTGCTGCTATGAACATTGAGGTGCATGTGCCCCTTCTTTTCACTACATCTATATCTTTGGGGTAAATACCCAGTAGTGCAATTGCTGGGTCATAGGGTAGCTCTATTTTTGACGTCTTGAGGAACCTCCATACTGTTTTCCAGAGTGGCTGCACCAGCTTGCATTCCCACCAACAGTGTAAGAGGGTTCCCCTTTCTCCACATCCTCTCCAACATTTGTTTCCTGTCTTGTTAATTTTTGCCATTCTAACTGGTGTAAGGTGGTATCTCATTGTGGTTTTGATATGTGTTTCCCTGATAGCTACTGATGTTGAAGACATACAAATGGCTAACAGACACGTGAAAAAACGTTCAACAAGCATCACTTTAGAATGAAAGAACAGGCTCAGAAAAGTGCAGTGATGTGGTTTCAAGTGACTTAATCCCAACTCAAACTGATTTAGACTCGATGGGCATTGGTTGCCTCAAGGAGACAATGAAGGGTTGAGGTTATGGGATGGACAAAGATACATCTGGATCATTGATGCAACTGGTATGAGGGGCTCTTTCTCTCAGCCTCTCCTCTTCTGTGCATTAGGCATATCCCATCCCACTGCATGCCAGCTTCTTACGCAGATGGCAATATGGTTTCTGGTCTCCTGCAGGCCTACCCCTCCCTCTGTCCCAGTTTCAAAAATCCCAGGGAAAAGCTCTGATTTGCCCAGCTTGTCCACCTTGGACAAATCAGCAGTGACCAAGACAGCATAATCCTGTGAGAACAGGGTAAGTCACTCAAATCACATGAGTTAGACTTAGAGTAAAAGGGAAGCAATTCCCCAAAAGAAGAGGGATATATATTCCCAGAAGAAAAGGGAAAAAAAAAACCTATCATAGTCCACTACGTCCAAGAATGGAAGCCAACAAGGCTTTTAAGTAAGGAGGAAAGTGACTCCTCCTTAAAGTTACATCACTTTGAAATTTCTCTGGGGATTTGGGGTTCAGACCACCTATGACATTTCAATTCAGTTTAACATTAATTGAACTTTTACAGAATGCTGGCATTATGTTCCAAGCTGGCACATAGTATGAGCTCAATAAATATTGGTTGAATGAATAATGCAAAGATGAATAAGGTAAGGTACTGCTTGCCCGGAGAACTTACAACCTAGTGGGAGCTTAAGGCAAGGAAACAGTCCAAAAGGAACATATAAAGTGCTCTAAAAGCTCAAACAAATTAAAGATCATATTGATTTATGAAAGATGGAGGGACAGTAAGTTAGGAAAGTCACCAAGGAAGGAGGTACCATTTGAGATGGGCTTTGAAAATGGAGTGGGATTTCAACAAACAGAGACGTGAGGAAAGTGTGCATGAAGAAGAGCAAACATTGGGAGCCAAGGCATGAAGGCAGGGATGGATGAGCCATGGAGTTTTGTGTATGTGCGTGTCTGTGTAAGTGTGTGTGTGTGTGTGTGTGTGTGTGTAGTAAAAATACACACAGCATAAAATTTGCCCCCTTAACTATGTTTAGGTGTATAAGTCATTGGCATTAATTATGTTCACATTGTTGTGCAACCACCACTACAGAAACTTTTTCATCACTCTAAACAGAAATTCCGTACCCATTAGGCAATAAATGCATTTTCTCAAGCATGGTGATCTACTTTCTGTCTCTATGAATTGGCCTTTTCTATACATTTCATATAAGTGGAATTATACAACTTTTATCTTTTTATGTCTGGTTTATATACTTCGCATAATGTCTTCACAGTTTGTCATGTGCTGTAGCACATGGTGGTCCAGAGCTTCATCCCTTTGTATAGCTGAATAATATTCCCTTGTATGAATATATCACATTTTGTTTATTTATCTGTTGAAGGACACTTGGGTTGTTTCCACTTTGGCTATTGTGAATAATGCTACCATGAACACTGACATGCAAACATCTGTTCAAGTCTCTGTTTTCAATTCTTTTGAGTGTGTAGAAGCAGAATTGCTAGGTCATATAACTCTTTGAGGAACCACCAAACTGTTCTCCACAAAGACTGCACTATTTTATATTTCCACCAGCAATGTACAAGGTTTCCAATTTCAATACTTGATATGTTCCATTATATCATATATATATATATCAAATACATATATAGATATACATATACATATATATATGATACATATATATATACATATAAATAGAGATATATCTCCATCCTATGAAGTGTGAAGTGGTACCTCATTGTGGTTCTGATTTGCATTTCCCTAATGACTGAGGATGTTGAGCATCTTTCCATGTACTTATTCAAGCCATCAGGTTTTACTGGTGCACAACCCAGGAGTTACAAAACTAAGGTGTTTAGGTTTTATTGTGTAGTCAATAGGGAGCCAATAATAGTTTGGAAGCAGAAGAGTGACATGACCAGAAATATAAAATCTAGGTAGAAGAGGGTAAGATGGAGACACAGGACTAGTTAGGAGACTATTTCAATGGTCCAAGTGAGGGGCAATTCAAGCTTGAGTCAGGAAGGTGACATTAATGATAAAGACAAACTCCAGAGGGATCATCCTTTCAGCACACTGGAAGTAACCTATATACAGTCATAAGGAACTGGTTATATAAGTATGGTGGAGGGGCACCTGGGTGGCTCAGTCAGTTAAGGGTCTGACTATTGCTTTCGGCTTGGGTCATAATCTCAGGGTCGTGAGATCGAGCCCTGCATTGGACTCCATGCTGGGCATGGAGTCTGCTTGAGATTCTCTCTCTCCCTCCCTCTCTGCCCCTCCCCCGCTCAGGCTCACTCTCACTCTCAAAAAAAATTAAATTAAAAAAAGTATGGTACAGCCTTCGTGATAAATTGCTCTGCATCCATAAAAATGAAGATGCAGCTGAATAAATAATGGGACAGAAAAATGTTCACAATATATTAAGTGAAAAAAATAAGGTTACAACACAGAGTGTACATCATGATCCCATTTTTAGATAGATGGTCCATAATTAGATCAGAAGGGAAAGAGAAGGACAGATACTGAGGGAGAAAAAGACCCTGAAAGGCACACACACAAAAAATGTGAATAATGATTGTCTCTCACTAAACTAACCTCCCACCAAGTTACTCTCTGTACCAGAGATTGATCACACTATTTTCTTCACTGCCCTTATCACTTCCGGAAAATATCTTATCATTTGTTTATCTGTTTATAAATTCTAGGAAGGAGGGAGTCTGCTTCATTCTTTCTCTATTCCCAGAATCTAGAACCTAGCCATAGGAGAAGGTCCATAAATATTTTTCGGCAAAAGTGCTCAGTGACGTGATCCAACTTGGTTTTTCTCACCTCTGTTTTTTTTTTTTAATTATATACAATGAACTTATGACTTTCAACATAAGAAAAAATGCAGAGACAAAAACAAGAATCTTTCTTGCCACTGCCAATACCATCACCACCACCTCTGCCAATGCCACCGGATATTTGATCTTGGCTGTTGACCCCAGAAGGACCTTGCAGCCAGAAGCTAACACCAGACACCACTAGTATAACATCAAAGTGCTTTGCTCAGCCTGTGGACCCATCCAATGCCTCTCTTGCCTTCCTCCAGCTTCCTGGGTATCCACTCTGTCCATCTGCGCTCACTCAGCACAGAAGAAGCTATTAACATCATCCCATCCCCACGGACTCAGAAGCCCAGAACCTGCCACCAGTAGGACATACACTTGGAAGAATGTTTCCAGGAAGAGGAGGTCACTGGTCTATACACACACTTGTCCTATGCTCACCCCTTCACCTCCTTTGCCCCCAGTCCTGGGGACTATGGAGATCATTATTAAACCCAGAGCTAGCTAAGGTTGGAGGAGGACCCCAGGCTATAGGCATGGAAAAGTAAGAGTGAAGCCAAGTAGCCCACTCAAGAGATTTGTCTTACAACTTTGGGCATTAGCACCTTCTCTCAGGTCCACAAGTTCTGAACCAGAGACTGATCACGCCGGGTCAGAAGCCCTACAAGGTGAGTCATAGTCATGGGTCACTAACATCAAGCGCACAAATTTTAAAATAACTTATTATTTATAGTAATGTAGTATATGATTTATTACATACAGTAAATAGATTTTACTATTATGTGTGCTATCTAGAGAAAAGCACGCATATTTGTAAATACTATATACTACGTATATATGCTGTACCAAATTATATAGATTAGATTTTACCACATACATATATGTTTACATAGAGAGAGAGAGTGTACATTCAATCATTCATTTATTCATTTGTGCTGTCAAGCTGGACCCTGCTATTGTGTGCCATCTTGTAAGCTTAAAGCAAAAGACGAATACCTATTTTAAAGCCACAGGATTTTTTCATTTGCTTTTCATATAGATGTTGAGTCCACCATAGTAAGAAGAAGAGGAAAGACTTCTACTTTGTTCCAAAAGAATCACTCTTGGAGGCCTCTGAGCTAAGCAAAGGGGAAAGAAAGGCTTATTCTGAAAAGGTCTCTATTAAGGGCAGAGACACATCTCTCTAAAGATACTTCTGTGTCGGCAGTGGGGAGGGAAGAAAGGCTTCTCCTATCTCTGTAACAAAGTGGGAGCTGAGGGTTCAACCGTGGTTTGGGGGAGTGATGGTCAAAGGCACTACTGACCGTGGGAAACAGGTGGGACCCCCAACGCAGGGGCAGGAGAGGAGGGGCTCCATCTGCAGTGCCCATGAGCACAGTGATGAGCTCTAGGACAAGTGAAGTCCAGGTCATCCTTTCTATGATAGAGAGCGACATTACAGCTACTCTTCCAAGAACTAAGCATGACTAGCCTCCTAAGAACAGCCTCCATTACATCCGTCTCTTTTTAAAGGAACAGCCGCCGTAACCCCCTCCCTTCAAACTCACCAAATGCCAAGCAATATGGAAGCCATCAAGCCCAACTCTGCCACTTTAGAAAAGAAAATCTGAGTCTTGGAGAGAGTTACAGAAAATGCACCCACCCAGCAGCCATCGTGCCACCTCTCTGGGCTCCGTTTACCGCACCTCTTCCCTCGCCCAGGGACCAGCCAACTTCTGCTCACCAACTGGCAAATGGTAGTACAGAAAACCAGGGCCCTGGGTCACCAGAGCATCCTGCCCAACGAGAATATTTGGCTAAGAGTGATTCTCTGTGGGAAGAGACAAATTTAACAGGCATCTGGGCAGGAAGCACTGCTGTTTATTGATAGGAAACTGTTTGCCAAAGTAAGAGCTCTTTGGGGACCTCTGAAGATGTTTGGCAGGCCCCAGTCCCAAAAGCTGCTGTGTGCTGAGAAAGGGCCCGTGGGCCTCAAGAAAATTCAGCAGCCAGAAGGTTACCTCTCCAGAAGCCTACAAAGGGAGCAGTGTGGAAAAGCCTCCATCCAAAGAGGAGGCATGGAGTAAACTATGTCTTTAAGAGATGCCCTCCTCCAGAATTAGCCAAGCCCTCCCCTACTCCCCACCCTGTAATTTCTCCTTTAGAACAATTTGCATGACTGGAATTAATTATTTGTATAAATTTAATGCCCACAAGCTCCAACTGTGTTTGCTGTGCTGCACCAGCACAGTGCAAGGCACACAATGAAAATATACTGACCACAATGAGATACCACTTCACACACAGTAGGATGGCCACTACCAAAAGAAACAGAAAATAGCAAGCACTGGTGAGCACGTGAAGAAATTGGAACCCTTGTGCATGGTTGGTGGTAAAATGATGCAGTCACTGTGGAAAACAGTACAGCAATTCCTCGAAAAGTTAAAAGTAGAATTACCATCTGATCCAGCAGTTCCACTTCTGGGTATATATCTAAGAGAATTGACAGCAGGGTCTCAAAGTGATATTTTTACACCCATGCGCATAGCAGCATTATTCACAACAGCCAAATAAATGGTAGAAGCAACCCACGTGTCCATCGATGGATGGATGGGTAAACAAAATGTGGTCTGTACGTACAACAGAATATTATTCAGCCTTCAACAGGAAGGATATTCTGATGCATGCTACAACATGGATGAACCTTGAAGACATTATGTTTAAGTGAAATAAAGCCAGTCACAAAAAGAAAAATGTCTTATGATTTCACCTCTATAAAGGATCGAGGGTAGTCAAATTCACACAAATAGAAAGCAGGATGGCTGTGGCCAGGGGCTGAAGGGGGTAAGGGGAAATGGGGAGTTTTTGTTTAATGGGCATAGAGTTTCAGTTTTGCAAGATGAAGTTATGGGGATTGGCTATGGAACAATGTGAATATTTTTAGCACTACTGAACTATACACTTAGAAATGGTTCAGATGGCAAGCTTTATATTGTGTGGTTTTTACCACACTTTTTAAAAGTAACCTTCAAAGACCTTCTTAACGGTTTTTCAATGAAGAGCACAGCTGGGGAGACTTTTAGGTATGTGGAAAAAAAACACAGCCCAAGCCCACCTAAGTAAAAAGGAAATCTTATTGGCTCACATGACCAAGAAATCCAAAGATAGAGTTTTGGACATAGCAGGATCCAGGTGTTCAAATGATACCATCCAAAATCTGTCTCTGTCTCAGCCCTGCTTTCCCCAAATCCTGGGAGAGAATGACACACAAAGCCACGGAAAATGAGCTTGTTATTCATCAATATCAATTTCTCTCTGAATTGGATACTAAGTGGACACCACTTTAAAATCCCCTCAGGTTCACCTCCAACTCCAGCAACTACTGTTGTAACCATTTCTATGGAGGTTCTAACCAATACACAGTTGTAACCAGACATTTAAAAAAAAAAAAAAGGAAATCCTGACATTTGGGTTTTTGGACAACATGAGATGAATCTTGAGGGCATTATGCTAAGTGAAATAAGTCAGACAGAGAAAGTCAAATACTGTATGATTGTATTATTACATGAAATCTTAAAAAGCCAAACTCAGAGTAGATTTACAGTTAGCAGGGGCTAGGGGATGGTGGAAATGAGGGGGTGTTGGTCAAAGGATACAAATTTCCAGGTATAAGAGGAATAAATTCTGGGGATCTAAAGGTGGTGACTATAGTTAATAATCCTGCATTGTATACTTGAAAGTTGCTAAGAGAGAAGATCTTAAATGTTCTCACCATAACAACAGCAATAAAATGATAACTATGTGACATGAAGGATATGTTAACTCACCTTACTGTGGTAATCATTTTACAATATATTTGTGTTTCAAATCATCACATTGTACATCTTAAATTTACACAATGTTGTATGTCAAGTATATCTCAGTAAAGATGGAAAAATATTAATAATGTGGATTAAACTTACAAGTAGTCATCACATTATGAATAACAGCAAAGAAGAAATATCCTTCCAGTATTTGAGATGGTTATCCAATTCAGCAAAAAAAGTTAGTTATGTCATTGGCAATTAAGTGAAATTCCCATGTTTTCATCATTTCACTTTTGTCTTGCTCATTTATCTAAAAAAAAACTAACATTCTTGTCAAAACTACACTCACTCATCAATGCAATCATAGGTTGGCTAAGAATACAAGAGTTTGGTGGAAATCAACAAAAGAATTCTGTGAGAACTAATTGGATATTTGAAATTTACAATAAAGAGTATTGCATTTTTAATTATTTGTAAATTGAATGTTACACATCTTTATATCATAAAATGTATAATAAACATACACATAATTCATAATATATGTTTGTCGATAGATAGCAATATCCAGCACAATCACTACAAAAAACTATACAAAGAAATATACCTAAAAACACTAGAAAGGGCATCTGGCTGGTTCAGTCAGGGGACCATGCAACTCTTGATCTCAGGGACATGAGTTTAAACCCCACACTGGGGGGGAAGTTTACTTAAATAAATAAATAAATGCACAGCTTTAAAAACACTAGAAATAAATCGGGATGGAATCTTAAATGTATTCAGAGAAACTACAGGAAGGAAGAAAAGAGAAACAGGGGAAGGAAACAGGAAACAAATGATAAAATGGCAGCCTTAAGTTCTGACATATCAATAATTGCCTTAAATGTAAGTGGTCTAAATACACCAATTAAAAGGCAGAGATTGGCAGATTGGCAAAATGGACAACAAAGTAAGATTCAACTATATGCTGCTTACAAGAAATTCACTTCAAACTCAATATTAGTAGATCAAATTAAAGAACGCAAAAGATATGCCATGCAAACACTAATCTTTTAAAAGGCAGAATAGCTATATGAATATCATGATTTCAACATGCCCCTCTTAGCAACAGACAGAACTACTAGAAAGAAAATTGGCAAGGATACAGAAGACCTGAACTACACAATCTACCAACAGGATCTAATGGACATATATAGAACACCACACCCAACAATAGTAGAATACACAGTTTTTTTCTACTGCCCATGGAATATTCACCAAGGCAGATCATATTCTGGCCTCCCCTTCCAAAGTTTTATAATGAAAATCATAAAAATGGTCAAGGACATGAAAGTTGGGGATAAGCTGAGGAACTAGTCCAGATCGAAGGAGACATGATAACAAAATGCGATGCATGTTCCTGGGTGGGACCATGGATGACCACCTATTGGGACAGGTAACAATATCTGAAAAAGGTGTACAGATTAGATGGCAGGGTAGTCTCAAGACTGATTTCCTTACTTGAAGGGTTATATGGTGGCTATTTAGAAGAGTGTTTTTGTTCGGAGGAAATACACAGAGAAAAATTTAAAGGTGATAAGGAAACATGTATGTAGCTTATGTTCAAATGATTCAGAAAAACTAATGCTAATGAGTTTGCACACACACGCAGACATATATGGGAAAGAAAGGAAAAAAGGGTGATGAATCAATGGAGTGAAATGGTAGAAATTTGGGAACCTGAGTAAGGGAGATATGGGTGTTGCTTTCGCTGCTCTTCCAACTTATCTATATACATTTGCAATTATTTTGAAATAAACTAACTGAAAACTATGAGAGCTAAATATACACATATTAGCAAAAGCTGAAGGAATTCATCCACTAGAAGATACACAGAGGTGGTTTTTACCCAAAGGAACAAAAATACTAATTCAAAGGGATACATGCACCCCAATGTTTATAGCAGCATTATCAACAATAGCCAAATTATTATAATTTATTATAATGATTACATTATAGCCCAAATGTCCATCAGCTGATGAATGGATAAAGAAGATGTGGTAAACAAAAACAAAAAACAAAACAATGGGCTATTGCTCAGCCATAAAAAAGAATGAAATCTTGCCACTTGCAATGACATGGATAAAGCTAAAGAGTATTATGCTAAGTGAAATATGTCAGTCAGTGAAAGACAAATACTATACGTGGAATTTAAATATTCATATGTGGAATTTAAGAAACAAAACAAATGAACAAAGAAAAAAGAGATAAACCAAGAAACAGACTCTTAACTATAGAGACCAAACTGATGATTGGTTACCAGAGGGGAGGTGGATAGGGGGATGGGTGAAATAGTGATGGGGATTGAGGAGGTCACTTGTGACAAGCACCTACTGTTGTACATTAAGTGTTGAATCACTAAATTGTACACCTGAAACTAATATTATGCTGTATGTTAACTAACTGGAATTTAAATAAACACTTGGAAAAGAAAGATACACAGAGGAGATTTATGGAAGAAGACTACTGTGTATGTACAGAAATTAAGACAGTGTAGGTACTTCTACTGAGGGCTGCTGGAGGGGAGGGGAGTGGGAGGATGGGGTAACTGGGTGATGGGCACTTGAAGTAATGGGAACTGGATGTTGTATGCAACTGATGAATCACTAAATTCTACCCCTGAAACTAATAATACAGTGTTTGTTCATTAAATTGAATTTAAATAGAATTTTTTTTAAAAAGACAGTTGTAGGTACCTCTCCAAGGAGCGACCAAGAGGCCAACCAATGGATTGCCCCACATGTATTTGGACATTTGATTGATGACAAATTATTAACGGTGCTTTATTAATTAGACATCCATGTGGAAAAAGAATCCTGACCCCTAACTCATCCCATTACACTAAAGGTTCTGTTTTCACAAAGGACACTACAAAACTTGGATTCACAATCAGGGGACATAACACAACCTCCCCACTTTTTCACTGATCAAAGGTTACTACTGTGGCACTCCCCAACTGTTGGCAGGATTAAGAAATCAGGGTTGGCGTGGAAATCAGGGTTTCAGAGTAGAGTCCAGAAGCAATGAGGTATCCTCTGATGTCCCCAAGCTAATAGGTACAAACACAGGAGACCCAACACAGTGACTGCAGCTGACAGACGGACCTGTCTGTGAGCATTTGTGGCACGGTGACACACCACCAAGGTCTGCCACATGGGAATTAAAGGTCCTTTGCAGGAAGCTTGAGGTTCCAAGTAAGCAGGTGGAGGTAAGGGCCACCTGCCTATTACTGCTTAAGTGGCTCCCACTGAACTCACAGGAACACAAAACTATGAGCTCCCCATCAGTCTGAATTAGGTCCCATCTAATTCTGTATCCTCAATGCCTGGCATAAGGTATGTGTATTTGCTTGTTTAGGCTGCCATAACAAAGTACCATAGGCTGAGTGGCTTAAACACAGAAATTTATTTTCTCATCATTCCCAAAACTGGAAATCCAAGATCAAGGTGTTGACAGGGTTGCTTTCTTCTGCAGCCACTCTCTTTGGCTTGTAGATGGCCATGTTCTCCCTGTGTCCGTACATGGTCTTCCCTCTGTGTCTGTGTCCAAATTTCCTCTTCCTATGAGGACATCAGTCATATCGGATTAGGGCCCACCCTAATGACCTCGCTTAACTTACTCACCTCTGCAAAGATACCTATCTCCAAATTCAGTCACATTCTGACATACTGGGGGTTAGGACTTCAACATATGAATTGGAGGTGGGGCACAATTCATCCCATAACAGTAGCCATTTGATGACTCTATGCTGAGTAAATGAATGAATGGATGAATGAATGAATATAGAAGCCTCCATTACAACATCTCTTTTGCAGGAGAAGCTTTCAATCCCAGATGCCTGAGCTGAGAATATCTGGATATTTGTGATTGTCCTGGACCCCTTCCATTCAGACAGTGAAACCAAGTGGAGTGCGGCCATCCCCAGTGTTATTATCAGGAAGCCAAGCTAAGTGTTAATACAATCTACTTGTTATGGCTACGGCTTTGATATCTTCAATTTCCCAGCACTAAACACAGAGGTCCAAGGAGACTCCCTGAGTCAAATTCAGTCACTTTTTGGATTAACCTTTACTATTTCCAAATGCTGGGGGGGGGGGTGGGGGGAAGCATTTAGGCACACACGACCACCACCCTGAGAAAGACTTTCATTGTCAGGATATATGATAGGATAATCTGGCTGCTCCAAGACCTCTAGTCACTCATTTTCAATATTTCAGGACAACACAACCAATACAGCACGAATCCTAATTTCAAATTGGTAGTTCCCTTGTCTTCATGGGCATCCTTACATTCAATGGAACCCATGCCCAAATTTTAGTAACTGAGTAAATGGTGGTAAAAAGCCTGGATACCAGGACACTAAACCTGGCCCTCATCTCCAAAGATACCATCACCTGTAAAAATGAATACTTGGAAGTTAATCATCTTGGTGGTCCCTTTAAGTCTTAAGATTGCTTGTGTACAGATACCCTGGTTTCTTTATAAACAACTATGGCTTTAACCTCCATATGTCGTTTTATTCATTCATTCATTCATTCTTCTGATCAGTATTCACTCACTCAATATTCTTTCATTGGCTCAATATTTACTGAGTGCCTACTATGTGCTAGGCACTGTTCTAAGGCCTGGGATACAACAATGAAGGAAGGTTTCTGCTTCCACGAAGCTTACATATTAGTAGAGGAGAGAGAGGTTAAATAAGTTATAACAGCAATAAGAACAACTGAAAAAAAAGATAATTAAAAACCATGTGAATATCAGAAGTATAGTATTCCAGCTGGAGGGAATAGCAGATGCAAAAGCCCTAGGTAAGAACAAGAACAGAGTAACAGAAAAAAAGTGTAGTGTGGCTCCCAGTATCAAAAGTTCAGTAAGTGTCCAGAACGGTATGTTTAAGCCGAATCCTCCTGAGTATTTGGGAAGCAGGAAAGGCCATCCATTCCTGTGAGTAAATAATATCTCCATTATCCCTTTCCTGAGTTTAGATTCAGATCACAACGACTCTCAAGCTTCTGCTTCTAACAGGAAGCATCTCAATGGTTTAGCTTATTAGCTCATGCTACCTCAAGTCCTCGTGATAAAAATAACTGTGTTGAGCCCCTAATAGTTAACACTTACTGAGCACTTATGTGTCAGGGAACCTACTAAGCACTTCACATACATTATTTCCTTAATCCCCACAATATCCCCATAAGCGTTGGCACCATTTTACAGGCAAGAAAACAGGCTCAGAGAGACTGGATGACTTGTCCAAGCAAGCAGTAGGGGAACAAGGATTTGACTTGTCTAGGCATGTGCCATGCCATTTGGGGCTACACAATATTGGCTACCATTACCCCCCACATGGTGCACATGACCCTTGACCTGAATGAGTTCCTAAAATCATGGAGGATCTCAGGGAGTCCTCAAGCCCTTCAAAGGGACCTTTCAGCTCTGCTAATTTACTGGTTCCAAATGCCATTTGGGACCAGAGCCAAGTTGGCTCCATCTAAGTCTTCAGGGAGGGCTTTTTAAAAAATAGAGATGTCAGGATTTGAACCCAAGGCTAAAAATACATTGGCCTCTTTTGGAAAGCTCCCCCAGGTGATTCGGGTGAGCAGCCAGGAAGAGGACTGGCTCCTCCAGCCTGACCTTCCTGACATAATGCAGACTCTGCCGGGAAACTTTCAGAAACAGAGTGCATCACATGCCGGTTGGATCAGTCCTAATATTTGGAACATCTTCTCTTCATTGCCTGAACTCTGCTCTTCCCAAATTTTGGCTGCCTAAAGAAATGGGAATCATCTAGTATCAACTAATGCCATATGGTGGAAAATTTGTATAGCTGATAAACAATTTCACATCCCATTTCCTGGAACTGTGCTGCTTTTGTTCTCGTTTTTAAGGAAAACAAAAAAGCAAAGCAGAGCGTCTCAGAGTACAAAACAAAAGGGTAACACGTGTGCCTCATTATACCCACTTTGCAAAAAGATCAAAGTAACAGAAAGAAGAGAAAGAGGCAGAAGGGGGTTGAGGGAGGAGACGGTGGGGTTAGAAAGAGAAAGAAGAAAGAAAGGGAGTCAAATATGGGCTCTAACTATGGTTCTGAATTTTAAAAACCCACTTTCACTCTTACTCAGAAGAGCAATACAGAGATTTTTTTTTTCCCCTTACCAAGAGCACGTTGTACCTTCATTGGACAAAAGGATCCAGAAAAAGTTTCAATCCTTAATGCACGAAAATTCCCCAGGAGCCCAAGAAGAGCTTTTTTGCCGGATTGTGATAGAAAGCCCACTCCTTCATGTATAATTGAAGATACTTAGGACAGCATTACAACCCTTACTGCTTATACACGGAACTGCCTCCAAATCCTCATTAATGAGCAGCTCTCTCAGGAAGTTCTCCTAAGCAATTAAAAATGGAAATTCTGCCACCTAGCAAGAGTCGGAGCCCTCCCCCGCCTTCATGTGGATCGCAAGCACACATTTAGCAGTTATTCACTTCAAGTGTACACACTCTACAAACTTTTCTCAAACCGTGCTTGCTAAATACATAGGTGAGGCTCATTACTTTTTTTTTCAAGTAAGACAAATAATGAAATGATTGTTTTTGTTAAGCCTTTCCTTTATACAGTTGATTTCTAATTTGCCAAGGGTACAGAGTAAAACTAGATTATGTGTGTTCCCTAATGCCCTCAAGAACAATTTGCTTTTTTTTTTTTTTTAACAAATAATGTATTATTTGTTTCAGGGGTATAGGTCTGTGATTCATCAGTCTTACACAATTCACAGCGCCCACCATAGTACATACCCTCCCCAATGTCCATCACCCAGCCACCCCATCCCCCCACCCCCCTCCACTCAAGCAACCCTCAGTTTATTTCCTGAGATTAAGGGTCCCTTATGGTTTGTCTCCCTTTCTGGTTTTGTCTTGTTTCATTTTTCCCTCCCCTCCCCTATGATCCTCTGTCTTGTTTCTCAAATTCCTCATATCAGTGAGATCATATGATGCTTGTCTTTCTCTGATTGACTTATTTCGCTTAGCATAACACCCTCTAGTTCCATCCACGTCATTGCAATGGCAAGATTTCATTTTTCATGGCTGCGTAATATTCCATTGTATATATACACCACATCTTCTTTATCCTTTCATGTGCTGATGGACATTTAGACTCTTTCCATACTTGGCGATTGTGGACATTGCTGCTATAAACATCAGGGTGCATGTGCCCCTTCAGATTACTACATTTGTATCTTTGGGGTAAATACCCAGTAGTGCAATTGCCAGGTCATAGGGTAGCTCTATTTACAACTTTTTGAGGAACCTCCATACTGTTTTCCAAAGTGGCTGCACCAGCTTGCATTCCTACCAACTTTGTAGGAGGTTTCCCCTCTCTCCGCATCCTTGCCAACATCTGTCATTTCCTGACTTGTTAATTTTAGCCATTCTGACTGGTGTGAGGTGACATCCCATTGAGGTTCTGATTTGTATTTCCCTGATGCCAAGTGATGTTGAGCACTTTTTCTCGTGTCTGTTGGCCATTTGGATGTCTTCTTTGCAGAAATGTCTGTTCATGTCTTCTGCCCATTTGATTGGATTTTTTGTTCTTTGGTTGTGAAGTTTGAGAAGTTCTTTATAGATTTTGGATACTAGCCCTTTATCTGATATGTCATTTGCAAATATCTTCTCCCATTCTGTCAGTTGTCTTCTGGTTTTGTTGACTGTTTGCATTGCTGTGCAAAAGCTTTTTATCTTGATGAAGTCCCAGTGGTTCATTTTTGCCCTTGCTTCCCTTGCCTTTGGTGATGTTTCTAGGAGGAAGTTGCTGCGGCTGAGGTTGAAGAGGTTGCTGCCTGTGTCCTGCTCAAGGATTTTGATGGATTCCTGCCTCACATTTAGGTCCTTCATCCATTTTGAGTCTATTTTTGTGTGTAGTATAAGGAAATGGTCCAGTTTCATTCTTCTGCATGTGGCTGTCCAATTTTCCCAACACCATCTGTTGAAAAGACTGTCTTTTTTCCATTGCACATTCTTTCCTGCTTTGTCAAAGATAAGTTGACCATAGAGTTGAGGGTCTATATCTGGGCTCTCTATTCTGTTCCATTGATCTATGTGTCTGTTTTTGTGCCAGTACCATACTGTCTTGATGATGACAGCTTTGTAATAGAGCTGGAAGTCCGGAATTGTGATGCCGCCAGCTTTGCTTTTCTTTTTCAACATTCCTCTGGCTATTCGGGGTCTTTTCTGGTTCCATACAAATTTTAGGATTATTTGTTCCATTTCTTTGAAAAAAGCGGATGGTATTTTGATAGGGATTGCATTAAATGTGTAGATTGCTTTAGGTAGCATAGACATTTTCACAATATTTGTTCTTCCAATCCATGAGCATGGAACGTTTTTCCATTTCCTTGTGTCTTCCTCAATTTCTTTCATGAGTATTCTAGAGTTTTTGGAGTACAGATTCTTTGCCTCTTTGGTTAAATTTATTCCTAGGTATCTTATGGGTTTGGGTGCAATTGTAAATGGAATCAACTCCTTCATTTCTCTTTCTTCTGTCTTGTTCTTGGTGCATAGAAATGCAACTGATTTCTGTGCATTGATTTTATATCCTGCCACTTTATTGAATTCCTGTATGAGTTCTAGCAATTTTGGGGTGGAGTCTTTTGGGCTTTTCAGATAAAGTATCATATCATCTGCAAAAAGTGAGAGTTTCACTTTTTTGCTGATTTGGATGCCTTTTCTTTCTTTTTGTGGTCTGATTGCTGAGGCTAGGACTTCTAGTACTATGTTGAAGAGCAGTGGTGACAGTGGACATCCCTGCCATGTTCCTGACCTTAGGGGAACAGCTCTCAGTTTTTCCCCATTGAAGATGATATTCGCTGTGGGTTTTTCATAGATGGCTTTTATGATATTGAGTTATGTACCCTCTATCCCTGGACTGCGAAGAGTTTTAATCAAGAAAGGATGCTGTACTTTGTCAAATGCTTTTTCTGCATCTATTGAGAGGATCATATGATTCTTGTTCTTTCTTTTATTAATGTATTGTATCACATTGATTGATTTGCAGATGTTGAACCAACCTTGCAGCCCAGGAATAAATCCCACTTGGTCGTGGTGAATAATCCTTTTAATGTACTGTTGGATCCTACTGGCTAGTATTTTGGTAAGAATTTTTTCGTCCATGTTCCTCAGGGACATTGGTCTGTAGTTTTCCTTTTTGATGGGGTCTTTGTCTGGTTTTGGAATTAGGGTAATGCTGGCCTCATAGAACGAGTTTGGAAGTTTTCCTTCTATTTCTATTTTTTGGAAAAGTTTCAGAAGAATAGGTATTAATTCTTCTTTAAATGTTGGGTATAATTCCCCTGGGAAGCCATCTGGCCCTCAGCTCTTGTTTGCTGGGAGATTTTTGATTACTGCTTCAATTTCCTTGCTGGTTATGGGTTTGTTCAGGTTTTCTATTTCTTCCTGGTTCAGTTTTGGTAGTTGATACATCTCTAGGTAGGAATGCATCCATTTCTTCCAGATTGTTTTATTTGTTGGCATATAGTTGCTCATAATATGTTCTTATAATTGTATTTCTTTGGTGTTGGTTGTGATCTCCTCTTTCATTCACGATCTTATTTATTTGGGTCCTTTCTCTTTTCTTTTTGATGCGTCTGGCCAGGGGTTTATCAATCTTATCAATTCTTTCAAAGAACCAGCTCCCAGTTTTGTTGATCTGTTCTACTGTTCTTTTGGTTTCTAGTTCATTGATTTCTGCTCTGATCTTTATTATTTCTCTTCTCCTGCTGGGTTTAGGCTTTATTTGCTGTTCTTTCTTCAGCTCTTTTAGGTGTAGGGTTAGGTTGTGTATTTGAGACCTTTCTTGTTTCTTGAGAAAGGCTTGTATTGCTATATACTTTCCTCTTAGGACCACCTTTGCTGTATCCCAAAGATTTTGACAGTTGTGTTTTCATTTTCATTTGTTTCCATGAATTTTTAAAATTCTTCTTTAATTTCCTGGTTGACCCATTCACTCTTTAGTAGGATGCTCTTTAGCCTCCAAGTATTTGGGTTCTTCCCAACTTTCCTCTTGTAGTTGAGTTCTAGTTTCACAACAGCGTGGTCCGAAAATATGCAGGGAATGATTCCAATCTTTTGGTACCAGTTGAGACCTGATTTGTGACCCAGGATGTGATTTATTCTGGAGAATGTTCCATGTGCACTAAAGAATGTATATTCTGTTGCTTTGGGATGGAATGTTCTGAATATATCTGTGAAGTCCATCTGGTCCAGTGTGTCATTTAAAGCCCTTATTTCCTTGTTGACCTTTTCCTTAGATGATCTTTCCATTTCAGTGAGGGGGGGTGTTAAAGTCCCCTACTATTATTGTATTATTGTTGATGTGTTTCTTTGATTTTTTTTATTAATTGGCTTATCTAATTGGCTGCTCCTACGTTAGGGGCAAAGATATTTAAAATTGTTAGATCTAAAAAAAAATTAAAAATAAAAATTGTTAGATCTTCTTGTGGATAGACCCTTTAAGTATGATGTAGTGTCCTTCCTCATCTGTCATTATAGTCTTTGGTTTAAAATCTAATTTGTCTGATATAAGGATTGCCACCTTATGATGTCCATTAGCATAGTAAATGGTTTTCCACCCCCTCACTTTAAAGCTGGAGGTGTCTTTGGGTCTAAAATGAGTCTCTTGTAGAGAGCATATCGATGGGTCTTGTTTTTTTAGCCAATCTGATACCCTGTGTCTTTTGATTGGGGCGTTTAGCCCATTTACACTCAGGGTAACTATGGAAAGATATGAATTTAGTGCCACTGTATTGCCTGTAAGGTGACTGTTACCTTATATTATCTCTGTTCCTCTCTGGTCTATGTTACTTTTAGGCTCTTTCTTTGCTTTGAGGACCCCTTTCAATATTTCTTGTAGGGCTGGTTTGGTGTTAGCAAATTCTTTTAATTTTTGTTTGTCCTGAAAGCTTTTTATTTCTCCTTCTATTTTCAATGACAACCTAGCTGGATATAGTATTCTTGGCTGCATATTTTTCTTGTTTAGTGCTCTGAATATATCATGCCAGTCCTTCCTGACCTGCCAGGTCTCTGTGGATAGGTCTGCTGCCAATCTAATGTTTCTACCATTGTAGGTTACAGACCTCTCGTCCAGAGCTACTTTCAGGATTTTCTCTTTGTCTCTGAGATTTGTGAGTTTTACTATTAGATGTCGGGGTGTTGACCTATTTTTATTGATTTTGAGGGGTGTTCTCTGTGCCTCGTGGATTTTGATGCCTGTTTCCTTCCCCAAATTAGGGAAGTTCTCTGCTATAATTTACTCCAATATACCTTCTACCCCTCTCTATCTTCTTCCTCTGGGATCCCAATTATTCTAATGTTGTTTTGCATTATGATATCACTTACCTCTCGAATTCTCCCCTCGTGATCCAGTAGTTGTTTATCTCTCTTTTTCTCAGCTTCTTTATTCTCCATCATTTGGTCTCCTATATCACTAATTCTCTCTTCTGCCTCATTTATCCTAGTAGTTAGAGCCTCCATTTTTGATTGCACCTCATTAATAGCCTTTTTTATTTCAACTTGGTTAGATTTTAGTTCTTTTATTTCTCCAGAAAGGGATTCTCTAGTATCTTCTATGCTTTTTTCAAGCCCAGCTAGTATCTTTATAATCGTCATTCTGAACTCTAGTTCTGACATCTTACTAATGTCCATATTGATTAGGTCCCTGACAGTCGGTACTGCCTCGTGTTCTTTTTTTTGAGGTGAGTTTTCCCATCTTGTCATTTTGTCCAGAGGAGAATAGATGAATGAGGGAACAAAATGCTAAAAGGGTAACAATGACCCCAGAAAAATATACACTAAACAAATCAGAAGAGACCTGAAACTGGGGGAAAAAGAAAGGAAAAAAAAAAAGAATATAATCAGTCTGGTGAGCAGAACAGAGCCACACACTAGATTTTGGGGTCTGTTAGAAGAAATTGCCTCCCAAAATTTTAAAGAAAGAAAAACTTATATATATACAGAAATAAGGGAAAATATGATGAAGGTATGAAATATGACTGTAAAGATGAAAATTAAAAAAGATTTTAAAAAAGGAATTGATAAGATGTCAGTTGAAAAAAGAATGAAAAAAAATTTAAAAAAAAAGAGAGAATGTGATCAGGCGGGAGACTAGGACAAAGTCATACACTAGATTTAGGGTATATTTTGGTCTGTTAGAAGAAACTGTATCCCAACATTTTAAAGAAAGAAAAACATATATATATATGTATATATGTATATATATATATATATATATATATATATACACACACACAAAAATAAGGTTAAATACAATGAAGGAATAGACTATGACTGTAAAAATGAAAATTAAAAAAGATTTTTAAAAAGGAATTGATAAGATGTTGGTTGAAAAAGGAAAGAAGAAAAATTCAACTAAAATAATAGAAAAAGAAAAAAATAAAGAAAATTTAAAAAATTAACTTTGAAAGACTAAAGAATCATGGGGGAAAAGCCATGAATTCTATGTGCTGTATTCCCCTAGCGCTGGAGTTCTGCCGTTCTCATTGATCAGTAAACTTGGTCTTGGCTTGCTGGCTGTTCTTGCTGATCTTCTGGGGGAGGGGCCTGTTGCCGTGGTTCCCAAATGTCTTTGCCAGAGGCGGAATTGCCCTGCCCTTGCAGGTCCAAGCTAAGTCATCTGCTCAGGTTTTCTCTCGGGAGCTTTTGTTCCCTGCAAGCTCTCGGTACAGCTTTGGAGGACCAGGGTGAAAATGGTGGCCTCCCAATCTCCGCCCGGAGGAGCCGAGAACTCGGGGCCCCGCTCCTCAGTGCACCCCCAGAGAAAAGCAGTCAATCACTCCCATCTCCCCAGTCTCCGGCCGCACTCCGTGCTCACCTGGCCTGTGACCAAGCGTTTCTATCTCCGGCACCCGACCCCGTGTGGAGTCTCCAAACCCAGCAGATCCCTGCGGTGCGCTCCCACGCTGCTCCTCCTGGGGGAGGAAGGGGAGTCTCTCCAGATGTGCCACTTGTTGGGTCCCTGATGGAGGAGCAGTGGCCCGACTGGGCCGCGGATCACAGTTTATGGCAACCCCGAAATGAGAGCCTGCGCCTGGGCTCCGTCTCTGCAGCCGGCTTCCCCACTCCAATACCTGGGAGCTCTGCCGCACTCAGGCTCCCCCGGTCTTTCTGTGACCCCGAGGGTCCTGAGACCACACTGTCCCATGAGGGTTCCACCACCCCCCCGTTAGCCACTGGAGCGACGTCCCTCAGCGGAGCCGACTTCTAAAAGTTCTGATTTTGTGCTCTGGGGCTCTATCACTTGCCAGAAGCGGCCGACGGAGGCCCCCTCCCCCGCCGTCTATCCTCCCGAATATCGCCTCGGTTTCACTTCTCCGCACGTCCTACCTTCCAGAAAGTGGTTGCTTTTCTGTTCATGGAATTGCTGCTATTCTTTTCTTCAATCTCCTGTTGAGTTCGTAGGTGTTCTGAATGGTTTGATCCCTATCTAGCTGAATTCCTGGGACCAGACAAAATTTAGGTCTCCTACTCCTCCACCATCTTGCTCCTCCCAAGAACAATCTGCTTCTGAAAATTTAATGCTAGAATCCCCACCTTCCACATAGTAATATTGTACTAAATGGAGTCTAATTTTGCATTATAGTTGTCATACACAGTCTCCAAAAATGTAAGGAAAAAAATAGCTACCTTATTAGGCTATATAGTTTACAGCAATGTTATTCAATGTGTGGTCCACAGACTAGCAGCACCAGCATCTGAGATCTTGTAGAAATGAAAAACTCTACTTCAGAGCAGTGATGGCTAATTGGGGTGATTTTTCCTCCCCCCACCCAGGAGACACTGGGCAACATCTGGGGACATTTTTGGTCGTCACAACCGGGAGTGAGCGTGCTATTGGCATCTAGTGGGTGGAGGCCAGGGATGCCTCTAATCATCCTACAACGCACAGGACACTCCCCACAACAAAGAACTCTCCTGCCCCGGATGTCAACAGCACTGCTCTTGAGAAACTCTGATTAGAGGAAAGTGAATTGGAAACAGCAGGGTTGGAGTAGGGAGAGTAAAAAGAAAGTGTTTCAAGCTCATAACTAACAGAGGTAAAAGAAGGAGAAAAGAAAACACTGGCATGACGGCTAGGGGACTTGGGCTGTGATCATGGCAACTGCATACCCTAGGGAAGTCACCCTCTTTTGATGTCATTTCACACATCTATAAAATGAAGGGAGAAAAGACTGAACGAAAAAAAATGGGCTTATTATCCCTGAGGTTATTTTTGGAATTGATGCATTATAATTGAGGCAGTATTTCCCAAGCTTGAGCAATCCATAGATCACCATCACTACATTTGCCATACCAGAGTGCCATTTTTGCTATTTCAGTTTTTACTTTAATTAACATATTTCATATGTTTAGGGTATATTTTTAAAGGAAATTTTATGTTACTATCATTAGTTTAAAGCCATTCCTACCTGCCACAACTGGAAGTAAACACCATTAACAGAAAGCAATGGTATTAAAGTCTAGCCAGATACCCTTGTCTTCCCAAGACTCTGAGCTCAAGGCCAGCTCTTTCTTGGTTAAATGGGAGATTAATGAGGGTTAAAGATTTTGTTAAAGGCACGTTAGCACCAACCCAAGACTCTCTGTATCACCTCAAATGATTTTACGTTCCAACAGTGATGCACCTACACTTTGGAAGATGGTGGCATAGTAATTAAGAGGGCGAACTTTGAAAGTAGTTCCATATGGGTTCCAGACTTAATTCTATGACTTACTGGCTGTGAGATGTTGGGCAAGTGACTTAACCTTGCTAAGCCCCAGTTCCTCATTGGGAGTTAGTAATAAGACCTAGGGTATTATGGCAGCCTTTGAGATGGCCCCCAGGGATCTCCACCTTCAGGCATCTATGCCCTTGTGTAATCCCCTCCTTGTAGAACCGCCTTGAGTGTGTATAAGACAGCTTATAACCAATAGCAAAGAGCAATAATGATGGCATGTCACTTCTTTTTTTTTTTAAGATTTTATTTATTTATTTGAGAGAGAGAGTGAGCACAGACGGAAAGTGAGAGGGAGAAGCAGACTCCCCACTGAGCAGAGAGCCCAACACGGGACTCGATCCCAGGACCCAGAGATGATGACCTGAGCTGAAGGCAGACACTTAACTGACTGAGCCACCCAGGCGCCCCAAGATAGGATGTCACTTCTGAGACTGGGTTGCAAAAAGGCTGTCTCCTCCTCCCACCTCTCTCTCTCTCTTTCCCCCCATCTCTCTCCCTGCCTCTCCCCCACCTGTCTCCCTCCCTTCCTCCCTCTCTTCTTTTCTAGAGAAACAGGCTGCCATGTCAATAGCCAGCAAGGATATGAGGCCAACCAATAGCCCTGTGAGCAACTTGGAAGTGAATCTCCTCAAGCTTTGAGATAACTGCAGCCCAGCTTAGGAGACACCCTGAGTCAGAGGGATCTATTGAAACTACACCCAGATTCCTGATCCACAGAAACCATGAGACAATATACACCTGTGAAATAATACATACTTGTTTTTCTAAACTGCTAAACTTGGGGATAATTTGTTATTCAGCAATAGATAACAAATACAGTTACTATGAAGGTTATACAAGATAATGGCCTTTCATTCAGGGGAGAGGTCCTGCTGGAAACAGTCTCATACAAGGTGGAAGAAATCCACAATAGCCTCTAGTATTAGTCAATCAATTCCATTATAAATATAAATGGATAACCAAAGGTCCCCAGACATTTGAGAACTGAGATGAACAAACTGCACAACTGACTTATAGTCAAAAGAGAGAAAGTATTTTAAAAATCTCTGAAATTATAATTAGCATCTTCATAGAGATTCAGGAAAATATTCATTTTTAAATAATATTATTAAGTGTAATGATAATTATAGGCTCTAATTATACTGCAGTTTCCAGTAAATAGGAAGGAACTCTTAGAAATTAAAACTTTATTGCCTAAAATTTTTGATCTAGTGGACATTCTGGAAAAAAATCTGAGAAAATCTTCCAGAACATAAAGAAAGAAAAAGAGATGCAAAATATGGTATGAAAGCTAAAAGGTATAAAGGTATAACCAAAGAAATTCAAAGTTCATCTAATAAAAGATCCCAGAAATGAGAACAGAAAATGGAAATGAGAAAATAATAAAAAAATAATAGAATCATCATCTTGATCCATACAAGGCATTCAATAAAATCCAACATCTATTAATGATTTAAAAATTAATACACTAATGAAAACTTTCTTAAACCAATAAAAGATATCTTAAAAAAAAAAAACCCAAGAGCAACTGATTATAAAACATCAATCTGAATTACCTAGTTTTATTGAATTCTACTCCACCCAAACCTGAATGAAACATATGTAAAGTTAAACTTTAGAGTTCTAATAAAATATAACTTTCATGAAAAGAGAATTAACATTTTCTTTAAAAGTCTACCACAGGCAGATGTATTTGTAAAACCTTAGAAGCATTCCCGTTAATGTCAGGAATAAAAGTATAATACTTGCTAGTTATTGACAAAATTGTAATTGAGATTTTAGCCACTCCAACAAGACAAGAAAAACAAATGATGCTTAAGAGAAGAAAGGTCTACAACCAATATGATTGGCTGAAGAGAAAATGTAAGATAATCTATGGATAAACTATTAGAACCAATGAGAGAGCTCAGCAAGGTTACTGCATATAATAACAACATTCAAATATCTGTAAAGTTTCTATATTTCAAGAACTACCAGTTAGAAAATGTAATAGAAAAACTATATATCCTATTCAAATAGCAACAAAAATTATAATATACCTAGGAATATTTCTTTATGAAGAAAATCATAAAACACTGAAATACCTACAAGAAGTTCTAAATAAATATATATAACTTTGGGAAGACTTGAAAATGTTACAAACTTTGTCCCTATCCATGAAATATATTATGTGTGTGTTTCAGAAAAATTACTTAAAGTGAATGTGAATTGGCTAAGCCAATTTTGCAAATAAAAGCAATGAGAAAGTTTCACCCTCCCAAATTTTACCACATCATACAGAGTCATAGCAATAAAAACTATGAAATACTGGTATAGGAATTGGTTAACAAAAAAAATCCATAATCATAAATGATTTGGTGAAACTAGCTCATTATTTGGACAAAAATACCTCAGTCCTTTACAAAGGTGAACACCAAATTCTCTGAGGACCTAATTGTCAAACATAAAACCAGAAATCTAACATAAGAAATTGTCAGAGAACTTTTGTGGTCTCTAAATGGAGGATTTATTAAATAAGATCCCAAATCTCATACCATAAATGGAAAGCTGGCACTGGGTACATCAAATTTAAGGATTCCCATTTAAAAAACAAATCACATAGTTAACTGGTAGATGGGAGCCTGAGAGAAGGTGCCTGCAACATATAAAACTAATGAGGGATTAACATCTAGAAAATAAAATAAACTCAAAATCAACAAGAAAATATGTGGACTCCAATAGAAAAATTCAGAAAAGGATAGTGATAAGTTGCAGGTGGAGAAAACTGAATGGCTGACAAGTAAATGAAGAAATGCCCAATCTCACTAGTAATCAAAGAAATACAAATTAAAACAGTAAGATACCACCTTACTCCCATGAGACTGGCAAAAACTGGAAAGTAAGGTCATATGGAATCTCCATGCATTGCTGATGGGTTCCATCTTTCTAGAAAACAACCTGGCAGTATTTTGTGAAAGTATATCAATGTATGCCCTAGGACCTAGCATCCCCCTCCCCTGAACATATGTACTTCGTAGGAACTCTCACACAGGACCACACAGTGACATGTACGAGGATGTGTATTGCAAAACTGTTTGTGTAGTAGGTTGCTAAAGACCACTAGATGTCCATCACTGGCAGAAATGTAATTGAAAACTGTAACCGATGTGAGCTTTGAAATACCGTGCAACAGTTCGAAGGAATCAACTAGAGGTACACACAGTGCACAATACATCTGAAAATGCTGATATTGCTTTTAAGAATTAAGAAACAATTAGATCTGTTGCATGAAATTGTCTGCATCCCTTGAACACATATACACCCTAAACAACAACATCCATTTTACAATGATACACAGATATCCAGGCAAAATATATCAAACACATTTGAGTGGGTGCCTATGGCAGGGGCAGGTGGGCAAGATGTGGAAAGGGATAAAGAATATGAAAATGGGGGCTCCTGGGTGGCTAAGTCAGTTAAGCAACCAACTCTTCTTTTTGGCTCAGGCTGTGATCTTGGGGTTGCGAGATCGAGCCCGCGTGGGCTCCATGCTCTGCCTGGAGTCTGCTTGAGATTCTCTCTCCCTCTCCCCCTGTCCCTCCCCCTGCCTTCTCTCTCTCTCTCTCAAAAATAAATAAGAAAAGAATATGAAAATGAACCCTGAATGGGCCAACAATAACACATTAAATGAACTGAGGAGTATGATTAACTCAGCTCTCTGCACTTGAGATCAAAAAACACGTTTCACAAGGAAGAACAAAGGGCCAAGAACAGCCAAGAAAATTTTGAAGAAGGGACGCAAGACAGTTGGATTTGTCCTATCAAATATTAAGACTTTTTATAAAAGCCTAACAATTAAGGCAGGAGTGCAATAAAAACAAATCTCAGGGGCGCCTGGGTGGCTCAGTTGTCAAGCATCTGCCTTCGGCTCAGGTCATGGTCCCAGGGTCCTGGGATCGAGCCCCACATCAGGCTCCCTGCTCAGCGGGAAGCCTGCTTCTCCCTCTCCCTCTGCCCCTGCTTGTGTTCCCTCTCTCGCTGTCTCTCTCTCTCTCTCTCTCTGTCAAATAAATAAATAAAATCCTAAAAAAAAAATCTCAGGAATGACAGCTGCACAGCGGGCATGAAAACCAATGACCCAAATTATAACAGGAAGTCAGAATGCTCCAAAAACAAATAGACAAATCATCTAATATATTGACACAGAATCTAGACGGACTTGATAAAAATCAGATGGCAAATAATTAAAGTAACAATAGCAATATGGTCACAATATGTAGTATACTTTCCCCTTTCCACCATCTTTCCTTCCAAGTTTTATTAACTATATTTCCTTTAAAGGACACAACTGTAATTACACCTAAGTCCAGTAAGTCCAGTTACACAAATTCATTCTTGAGTAAATGATAAATCTGTAACACTTTGAAACTGTCAGTTGATGGTTTCAGTTTAACCTTTGGACAAAGCCCCCAAAAATTAATTTTTCTATATGATAGAGAACAAAATGTAAATGTTATAAACCTTGACAATGTACAAATAATGACAAAAAGCAGTTGGAGGTAAAGTGATTTGGGCCTTGCCCTTTAGAAGAGCAGATGACAGGTGCACAGCCTCTGGGGGGAAAGTTGGTGCTTTAGGGAAAGTGTCCATCATCATTCCAACCAGTGGAATATGATACAGGAATTCAGAGGTAAAAGAGGGAAGGGAAGAGAGGCTTCAGAGATCCAAAGAGCAAAACCAGCCAGAAACAATGAAAAAGCACACTCTCCACTGAGGTTACAAGGAACAAAGATCCAGCCCAAAAGGGTTCCTAGAACTCATGTGACCCCAAGTTTGGGTGCTTTTGCTTCAAAGTATTTCAGAAACCACAAGAATGAGTGTGGGAAGAAAAAGAATTCTGCCTTCTTCAAACTCTGAAGCACTTAAAATCAGTCATGAACGGCCCCATTTTTAGAGTTGCTGAGATTTGGTCATTCACAAGGCAACTCAAGTACTTTACAGTTAGTCCACTTGAAGCCCTGAAGTAGAGATTGTCACAGCCATTTCCTGACATGTTTGTTGAATTATGACTCTTTGGAGGGGGTGTGTCCAGTTCACATCAATTCCCCCTTTCTTGAAGATGTGTGTGTGTGTATGTGTGTGTGTGTGTGTGTGTGTGTGTGTGTGTGTGTGTGTGTCTAAGTACCTTCTCACTTCAGAGCCTCTGCTCGTGCTATTCCTTCTACTTAGTGGGCTTATACCCTGCTCCTCACATGGCTCCTCCTTCTCATGCTACCCATCTCAACTTAAATGTCAACTTCTTAGTGAGACCTTCCTTGACCCTCCTACCTAAGTAAGTCCCTTGTTATTATCTGTTTGTCAATCCACTAATATTTATTAAACACCTCTTTTGTGCCAGGCTCTGTTCATTCTCTGGTTATAGAACTGTGACCAGATAAAGGCCCCGCCCACAAGCAACATTTTGAAATAACTTGTTTACTTTTTTTCCTAGAAGGAGGGGCTCTCTTCCCTTGAAATGAAGGTTCCATGAGGACATGGACAGGTCTGTTTAGCTCATCATTATATGCACCCCCAGCACCTAGGATGGTACAAGGCATACATTTGGCATAGTATTTGTGAATGAATCAAGGAATAGATGACTTCTTCACTTCACCACACTGGCCATCTATCACCTGGAGCCCAAGAGACACTAGGCCTGAGTTAAGCCAAATTCTCTCTCACAAGAGTTTGGAATCTGATCCACAGATATAGATGGGTTGGGAGCCAGACGAGAAGACACTAACTCCTACGGTAAGGTCCTCAGATCTGCTCTGGGTCCTGCCTGCCCCAAAGCCACATTGCCTAACTCTTCTTGGAGCTCCTGAAATAAATGTTCCTTCAATAAATTTCTCAAAGTCAATTTTAGTCACTCTCTGCATCTGGCAACTCGCGAATGCAACGACTAGCACAAAAGAACATTAATTGGCTCACATCAAAATCTGGTTTAAAATGCTTCATTGGTTTCCCATTGTTCTTAGAATAAAACCCAGACTCCTTACCAGCGGTGGAAAGGTCCTGCATGGTCTGGCCCTGCTCACCTCTCCTACCCTCTACTTCTTAAGCATCCTGAGTTCTTTGCCACCTCAGAGCCTTTCCACACACCATTCCCGTTGCCTGGAATGTTCTTTTCTTAGCTCTTCAAACACCTGGCTTCTCTTTAGCCATCAGATCTCCACTCAAATGTCACCTCCCCCAGGAGACCTTCTAAATCAGTCATGGGCCCAGCTGGACTCAATTGACACATTCCTATTAGAACTTTAGGACTATATATGAAGGTGCAGGGGGTACAAGGGATAGCACAGTACCCCCAAGAGCAACAGAGGGGCCTGTATCACTCCTAGGCCTCAAGGAAAGAGGGTATGGGGCTCTCTGGAGCCCAAAATGAGAGTTCCTTGGAGAGGCTGGACAAGCTGTGACCTTCAATCCAGTGACTCCTCAGCTCAAGGCAACTCAACAAGAAGAGAACCAGGGAGGAAAATAGACTGACATCACTCTCCTCCCTCCTTCTGTTCTCCTGCCAGGACTCCCTGTTGGTTAAATCCATCTGAAACCAGAAGGCAAAGAAGTCTATCGAAACAGAATAGGATTTGGCAAACATTTTCGGTAAAGGACCAGAAAGGAAATATTTTCAGCTTTCTGGGGCCATACAGTCTCTGTCACAATGACTCAATTCTGACATCATAGCATGAGAAAAGCCATAGGCAATACACAAATGAATGAGTGTGGCTGTGTTCCGATAAAACTTGATTTACAAAAACAGGCAGTGGGCCAGAGTGTGTTGGGCCTGGATGTAGAACATTCAAGACAGTCTGCTGGGTCAGAAGATGGGATGGAGAAAGGTAGAGAGTAGCTCTAAGGTTCAACAGGATTTATCTAGCATACCTTCTCTAGCCACCCCATCTAAGTACCCTACTCCCCCAAGTCACTATCACATTGCCCTGCTTTTTTTTCTTTCACCACAAATCATAAGCATCTTATTTGTTTGTCCATAAGAGTAGGAATCATGGATTTTGTGAAGCGGCAAAAGAGACGGCCCACTGCGTGACCTTGGCTCAACTGTCCATTTCCTGTGACCACCTCATTGACAAGGACATCGGCTCCAAGTCTGACCCACTCTGCGTCCTTTTACAGGATGTGGGAGGGGGCAGCTGGGCTGAGCTTGGCCGAACTGAGCGTGTACGGAACTGCTCGAGCCCCGAGTTCTCCAAGACTCTGCAGCTTGAGTACCACTTTGAAACAGTCCAGAAGCTCCGATTTGGCATTTATGACATAGACAACAAGACACCTGAGCTGGGGGATGATGACTTCCTAGGAGGGGCTGAGTGTTCCCTAGGACAGATTGTGTCCAGCCAGATAATAACTCTACCCTTGAGGCTGAAGCCTGGAAAACCTGCTGGGCAGGGGACCATCACGGTATCTGTTCAAGAGATGAAGGATACTCATACACTGACCGTGAAGGTGGAGGCCAGAAACCTAGATAAGAAGGACTTCCTGGGGAAATCGGACCCGTTCTTGGAGTTCTTCCGTCACGGTGATGAGAAATGGCACCTGGCATACAGATCTGAGGTAATCAAGAACAACTTGAACCCTACATGGAAGCGCTTCTCTGTTCCCCTTCAGCATTTCTGTGGGGGAGACCCCAGCACACCCATCCAGGTGCGATGCTCAGATTATGACAGTGATGGTTCACATGATCTCCTTGGTACCTTCTACACCAGCTTGGCCCAGCTGCAAGCAGTTCCGGCTGAGTTTGAATGTATCCACCTTGAGAAACAGCAGAAAAAGAAAAGCTACAAGAACTCTGGGACTGTTTGTGTCAAGATTTGCCAGGTAGAAACGCAGTATTCATTCCTGGACTATGTGATGGGAGGCTGTCAAATGAACTTCACTGTGGGCATTGACTTCACGGGCTCCAATGGAGATCCTTCCTCCCCGGAATCCCTGCACTATCTGAGCCCAACAGGGGTCAACGAGTACCTGACAGCACTGTGGAGTGCGGGCAGTGTGATTCAGGACTATGACTCGGACAAGCTATTCCCAGCATTTGGATTTGGGGCCCAGGTATCCCCCGATTGGCAGGTCTCCCATGAATTTGCCTTGAACTTCAACCCCAGTAACCCCTACTGCCCAGGCATCCAGGGCATTGTGGATGCTTACCGCCAAGCCCTGCCCCAAGTTCGCCTCTATGGCCCCACCAACTTTGCATCCATCATCAACCATGTGGCCAGGTTGGCAACCCAGGCTGCACATCAGAGGACTGCCTCGCAATACTTGGTGCTGTTGCTGCTGACTGACGGCGCTGTGACAGATGTGGAGGCTACACGTGAGGCTGTGGTGCGTGCCTCTTACCCGCCCATGTCAGTGATCATCGTGGGTGTGGGTGGTGCTGACTTCGAGGCCACGGAGCAGCTGGATGCTGATGGTGGACCCCTGCGTGCACGCTCCGGGGAGGCAGCTGCCCGTGACATAGTGCAGTTTGTGCCCTACCGCCGCTTCCAGAATGCCCCTTGGGAGACACTGGCACAGACTGTGCTCACAGAAGTACCCACACAACTGGTCTCCTACTTCAAGGCCCAAGGTTGGGCCCCATTCAAGCCACTTCCACCCCCAGCCAAGAGCCCTGCACAGGCTCCTCAGGCCTAGACTCCCTTAGAGGGTGGGCTATGGCTCGTCCCCTGCCTTGCGTCCCCAGGGTCTCTGTGGGCATGGCTCAATCCTGCACACATTGCCCAGTGCTGCACTTTACATTTTATACTTTTATATTTGCTCCTGCTGTTGCTCTTGATCCCTCCTGCTTGCCCCTGGAATCCTTCATTTATTTTTTTTTTAAAGATTTTATTTATTTATTCATGAGAGACAGAGGGAGAGAGAGAGAGAGAAGCAGAGGGAGAAGCAGGCTCCCAAGGAGCAGGGAGCCCGATGCGGGACTCGATCCCAGGACCCTGGGATCATGACCTGAGCCGAAGGCAGACGCTTAACCATCTGAGCCACCCGGGCGCCCGGAATCCTTCATTTAATAAAGATCAGTGAAGACCACTGCTTTGCCACCAAAAAAAAAAATAAATAAAAAATAAGAGTAGGGATCATGGCTTTCTTGCTTACCACGCTATCCCCAGCACCCAAAAGAGTGCCTGACACCCGGTAGCTTCTCAAATATTTTCGAAGGAATAGGAAGACTTAACTAATACAGCATGCTACAGGTTGACAAGACCAAAACATCTGGTCTCCTTAACTCAGGTGTACCAAATGATACCCTCCAAACATAGGAAAGCCAGCTCTCTCCTCCAGCCCACCGTAAGTGCAATTCTTATCTATTCGGTTTCAGTCTTCCTAACTCCCTCTCCAGACCAGGCCTGTTCACCAATCACCCCAGTACCTCCAGGTTGCAATTCCACACATCAACATTCAGCCTTTCAGACCCTAAGTGGTTTGCAATGCACATTCTTTGGAAATGATTCTGCTTTAGGAGACTTCTCCCCCACCTCCGGCACAGTCAGCTGCTTTGAATCTCCATTTCATCCTACTTTCCTGGGTAGGGCAGTGACAGGAGGAAGGAAGGGTTTGGGAGCATCTCAAAATAAATTCCCTTCTTCCTTATTCTTAACACAAAAGATGACAGAGCTCCAACATCACCCAACAAGAGAAAAAAAACAACTAAATTATCATAAAATTATTGAAGTCATCAAAGATGAATCAGCAGAGGATCCCAACGTGGGAAGGGTTTAGTATAGGGCATTAAGTTAAAAAAAATCGAGATACAAAATGGTGCATACAATTTCACTGCAAGTGTGTGGCAATGTACTTGGATATACACAAGGACTGGGAGGTTGCATGGGAACCATCGATGGCTAGGATATTGGGATGTGGGTGACTTCTTTCTGACTTCTAGGATCATTGTTACAACATTTGTTAATTATTTGGTTCATCCAGGAGTTGCACAGTATAGTCCAAAACACAGCATTATCATTATTATATATTGTCAATTATATATGTAATATAGTGATATAATATATAATAATAATATATTATCAATTTTATATATAATAATGGTACCATTCAACCGGCAAGAAAAATGATAGGATACTGTTCTCTGGTACAATGGAGGACAGATGAATGGGAAAAAGGACTGCATTTTTTAAAAATATTTTATTTATTTATTTGACAGAGAGAGACACAGTGAGAGAGGGAACACAAGCAGGGGGAGTGGGGGAGGGGAGGCAGGCTTCCCACGGAGCAGGGAGCCCGATGTGGGGCTCGATGCGGGGCTCGATCCCAGGACCCTGGGACCATGACCCGAGTCGAAGGCAGTCGCTTAACGACTGAGCCACCCAGGTGCCCCAAAGGATTGCATTTTAAGTTTGAGAGAGTTTGTGTTTTGTGCCCCTCCATCTGGAAATGGTTTCCATAAAAGGCATGGTTTTAAAAAAACTAACAGTATACATTCTGCTTTCCCCTCGTATTCCATCTCTGCAGTCTTGCTGCCCCCCATCACCACCACTTGCGATCCTTGTGAGAAAATCAAAATTGTTGGAAACTGGAAAGGTAAATGGTTTTCTAATAATATTAGCCAAAAAGACACTGTTCTTCTGTAGCAAACCCCTGAGACCACAGCAGTTACTCTGTGACTGCCAAGGCTGGTACTTGAGACTAATGCAAAATTTGGCAGCAGATACATTCGACTTTTTACCATTCCTAAAGATCTGGAACCTTACTCTTGTATTTTCACAGATCAGCAGAACCTCTCTCTCTCTTTCTCTCCCTCCCTCCCTCCATCTCTCCCTCCCTCCCACCATCTCTCCCTCTCTCCCTTCCTACCTCCCTTCTTCTATTTTGGAACCCTAGACATAGCTAAGATAAAAAATTATAGATTCAAAATCACCCCATTAAATATCATAGATCTGGGGATCCATTTGGCATTAGAAGCTGTTCTTTGACTCCATCTCATTTCATCTCGTTTGAATCACTTCATTTCTGTAGTCCATTCAATCTATGATTGTTCCCTTGGCCTACATTTTAATTTTGCATTTGGTACATATCTTATGGTACAACTTCTCAACCAGCCAATCTGAGGTTTTTCCTGCCCTTTCGAACACAGACATCTCCCCTGTAAGATCACGAGTCACGAAGAAATGATCACGAATCCTGATAATTGGCTACAAAGTCACAGCATTTTTCATGTTTTGTTTAACACTGAAAACCCACCCAAAATGACCTAAATACCTAATGATTGAGGAATGGTTATATAAACAATAATCCGTTGAACGGATGGAAAATTATGCATGCCATAAAAATATCTGCAAGGAATGTTAATTGCACAAGAAGGAAATATTCTCTTATTTTTGTTGTGGTTACCTCTGGATGGTGGGATTTAGGTGAGCTCCCTTCTTATTTATACTTTTATTCATTTTCCAACGTTTGCAGAATGAATATACATTATTCTTACTTTGGAAATAAACTTTTTTCAAATGCCAAAAAATGGAAGTTGCTACATCCAGATCCAAAAAGCCCCTATAAGTCTTCCCCCCTCTCCTAGTTGGGCCATTCCCTCTCATTTGAAAAGAGGGAAGGTATTGCCACACTCTTAAGCAATCAGGCTTTATTCAAGAGCAATAAACTGACCTCTCAAGAGAAAATTAGTGATGCTCAGGAAATTAGAGCCAGAAGCCCCGGAGTGGTCTAATGCATCCCTCAAGAATTAGCACCATATACATTACACTTTCTGGTGTGGGCAATTTCTTTTCAATTTAATTGTAAATATTTCAAGCGACTGCAATTCACGGCTATGTTTCAGACAAGTCAACAGCTATTAATCCACCTTCTCTGGGTGGAATATAATAACTCCAGCAAACTTCAGAGATGTCCATTTAACTCTCTGGCCTGGACCTGCTAGCTGAACAAGGATCTTAGACCTGGTTCAAATCCTGGCACCTCCACTTGGCTGTGAGACCTTACACAAGTCCCTTTACCTATCTGGTCATAGGTCCCTCATTTGCAAAAGGGAAACCTCTCCATCTACCCCACAAATGGTGATGTAGGAATTATTATTTTTTTTTTTAGAGATTTTATTTATTTATTTGAGAGAGAGAGGGTGTGAGTGAGAACAGGAGCAGGGGGAGGAGTAGGAGAGGGAAAAGCAAACTCCCTGCTGAGGATGCAGGGCTCAATCCTGGGACCCCAGGATCATGACCTGAGTCCAAGGCAGATGCTTAACCGACTGAGCCACCCAGGCGCCCCAAAGTGCTGTAGGAACTAAATGAGATGATGCATCTAGGGAATGCAGTAGGTAGTCGGTAAGTTTTGGTGATTCTGGAGTGGTGGACAAGTGTTGAAGGGTGTTTTCCCGGCAGAGATGGGCCATGCTGAGTCAACAACCCCTTCTTTTGTATTTCCCTGGATGGCACAAGTGGGTTGGCGTGAGCAGTACAGTTCATGACCTTGAATCAGCAAAATTCCATTTGGTACCCAAACCTTGGGTTTAGCTATGCCCACTAAATTCACCAGCCCCAGACCACAAACAGGGCTCAGACAGCACCCGCGGAGCCTCTGCACTGTTGATAAGAGCTGCAATCGTAACACTAGCCTTGGGGAAGGGAAAAAGGACAGAGTGAAGAGTCATATATGCCATGCAGTCAGTAGGGTTTGATGGTTGTTGATGCAGAGGTTGAAAGAAAGAGAAGAGTTCCCAACGTAGATAACTAAATGCACAGTATATTATCCAATGAATACCTACAGAGCACCTACTAGGGGCCAGGAACTGTTCCAGGCACAGCGGACACTGCAGTGAACCAAAGGGGGGGAAAAAATCTCTGCTTTTGTGAGTTTACCTTCTAGTGGGGAAGACAGAAAACAGTAAACAAATAAACAAAGACAGTTTTTGGCTGTGATAACCGTGATGAAGGAATTAAAGAAGGTAATGAATGGGATGGAGAATAAGAGGACCATACTTTAGGACAACTGGGTGGCTCAGTCGGTTAAGAGTCTGCCTTCGGATCAGGGAAATCCAAATCAAAACCTCAATGAGATACCACCTCACACCAGTCAGAATGGCTAAAATTCACAAGTCAGGAAATGACAGCTGTTGGAGAGGATGCGGAGAAAGGGGAACCCTCCTACCACTGTTGGTGGGAGTGCAAGCTGGTGCAACCACTCTGGAAAACAGTATGGAGGTTCCTCAAAAAGTTGAAAATAGAGCTACCCTACGATCTAGCAATTGCACTACTGGGTATTTACCCCAGAGATACAAATGTAGTGATCCGAAGGGGTATGTGCACCCAAACGTTTACAGCAGCAATGTCCACAATAGCCAAACTATAGAAAGAGTCAAGATGTCCATCAACAGATGAAGAGATAAAGAAGATGTGGTATATATATATACAATGGAATATTATACAGCCATCAAAAATGAAATCTTGCCATTTGCAACGATGTGGATGGAACTAGAGGGTATTATGCTAAGCAAAATAAGTCAATCAGAGAAAGACAAGTATCACATGATCTCACTGATACGAGGAATTTGAGAAACAAGACAGAGGATCATAGGGGAAGGGAGGAAAAAATGAAACAAGATGAAACCAGAGAGGGAGACAAACCGTAAGAGACGCTTAATCTCAGGAAACAAACTGAGGGTTGCTGGAGTGGTGGGGGGGTGGGAGGGATGGGGTGGCTGGGTGATGGACATTGGGGAGAATATGTGCTATGGTGGGTGCTGTGAATTGTGTAAGACTGATGAATCACAGACCTGTACCCCTGAAACAAATAATATATGTTGAAAAAAAAAAGAAGATAGTAGGAAGGGAAAAATGAAGGGGGAATCGGAGGGGGAGACGAACCATGAGAGACTACGTACTCTGAGAAACAAACCGAGGGTTTTAGAGGGGAGTGGGGTGTGGGATGGGCTAGCCCAGTGATGGGTATTAAGGAGGGCACGTATTGCATGGAGCACTGGGTGCTATACGCAAACAATGAATCATGGAACACTACATCAAAAACTAATGATGTAATGTATGGTGACTAACATAACATAATAATAATAATAATAAAAAAAGAGCCTGCCTTCGGCTCAGGTCATGGTCCCAGGGTCCTGGGATCGAGCCCCACATCGGGCTCTCTGCTCAGCGGGAGGCCTGCTTCTCCCTCTCATGCTCCCCCTGCTTGTGTTCCCTCTCTCGCTGTGTCTCTCTGTCAAATAAATAAATAAAATCTTTAAAAAAAAAAAAGTTGAAAATAGAGCTACCCTACGATCCAGCAATTGCACTCCTGGGTATTTACCCCAAAGATACAAATGTAGTGACCCAAAGGGGCACGTGCACCCCAATGTTTATAGCAGCAATGTCCACAATAGCCAAACTATGGAAAGAGCCTAGATGTCCATCAACAGATAAATGGATAAAAAAGATGTGGTATATCTATACAATGGAATATTTCGCAGCCATCAAAAAACGAAATCTTGCCATCTACAACAACGTGGATGAAACTAGAGAATATTATGCTAAGCGAAATAAGTCAATAAGACAATTATCATATGATCTCACTGATATGAGGAATTTGAGAAACAAGACAGAGGATCACAGGGGAAGGGAGGGAAAAATGAAACAAGACAAAACCAGAGAGGGAGACAAACCATAAGAGACTCAATCTCAGGAAACAAACAGGGTTGCTGGAGGGGGTGGTGGGAGGGATGGGGTGGCTGGGTGATGGACACTGGGGAGAGTATGTGCTACGGTGAGCGCTGTGAATTGTGTAGGACTGATGAATCACAGACCTGTACCTCTGAAACAAATAATACATTATATGTTAATTTAAAAAATAATAAATAAAAAGCTGCTGAAATGTAATTACTATGGGGATCTACACTAAATAATATAAAGAGAAGATCTCCGAGGAAGTGACTGAGTTGACAGCTGAGAAATAAGAAGGAACAGCCCCGGGGCAGTCCAAGAGAACAACATCCCAGGCAGAGAGAACAGCCAAAGCAAAGGCTTCATTGAGAACTCGATAGATCTGATTCTTTGTTTTATTCCCAATTGATCAACCAAAATGGGGGAGAATGCACTATTTCATCTTTATGTGTTCACACACTAAGCACAGACCTTGTACCGGGCACTGTGCCAAGTGCTGATACAAAGATGAGCAAGATGGTCCCCTTTCTCAGAGAGTCTGCACTCCAATGAGGGAGGCAGATATCAGAATCAGTATGGCCCCTTGAGAAGTGAGAGCATCCCAGATAATCGGTTCATGTTCTGAGAAAGTCAAGCAGATGATTAATACTTTTGCTGCATTGTGATGTGAGCAACTATTTTTGAAACTATGCATAATAAAATTACTTGTATTTCTCTGTGGCCCTGCCAGCTCCCAATATCTGGATTTTTGGTGACATATATGCACCAAGGGATATTGGGTCTGAGATATTGCATAATGACTGTATTTGGGGGGAAATAGCTTCCTAATAAAAAAAAACTAACATGTACAGAGCATTTAGATTCACCTGCTTTGAGCTGCAATTTTATAGTGTTCACAACATCCCTATGAGGAACGATTCCTATTATCCACTTTTTTCAGATGAAGGAACTGGAGCTCCGTGAGGTGAAGGGACTTTCCTGAGGTCATTCAACTCAAATGTGACAATTTCCCATCTCTGTCTGGGCTTGGAGCCTCAGTTCTGGTCCATACCCCCCTCTGATGAATTGCTTAGATAGTGATGCAATTGCTCTCCTCATGCTGGTTGCCAAAGTAGACCCCTCTGTCTTCTTCCCATCCCAATTATCCACCTGGGTTGTCTACACCAGCCAGATCTACCTGCTTCTCCCTCCAGGGGCCCTCTAGGTAGAAACGTGGAGAGGAGAGGGTTCCTTGTTTGTACCCTTGGGAAAAAGTGGACAGCACCCAGACTGGCCCCTACTGGCTGGCTATACTCAGGCTCGGTCTCCAGAGGACCCCTGTGCAGTGCCCGAAGGGTTGGACCCAAAGCTTAACACCTTGCTCGCTGCCCACCTGTCAGGGAAGAGAAATTACTGGGGCTCAGTGTTCCAAGTCTGAGAAGGGATCGCATCAGGAAAAAGCAAACTGTTAGTCAATCTGTGGCCACCTGCACAGAGTTGGGTTGCCTTCTGTTAACACGGAATGTATTCAAATTCAGCCGCTTGAAAAGATGAGCTGGTCATCTTGAGACCGCAGGCTGGCCAGTTTGCAACGTAAAGACCTTGGCTCTCCCCTGCCCTGAGCCTCCTTTTATTTCGGACTTGGAGGGAGTCTGTGCGCCTGTCTGATGGTCTCTGGGTGTGTCCTTCCAGGAGTGCCTGTCCCGTTTCTCAGGCCGGCTGGCTCCCTCCTCCTCCCTGCAGCCTCCCCTCACTCCCTCGTTCCCTCCCTCCCTCTTGTGTGGAGGCTCTTGGCCCAGGTCCCTCAGCCGGGGAGGGTGCAAGCGGAGGACGCAGGAGAGGTGAGGTCACGTCTCCCTTGAGCCCCGCGCCGCTGACTTTTCAGAGCCTCGCCGCGAGCAGGCGGCCTCAGTCTCGGACCGCGCGGACCCTGCGCTCCTCCGCCCACCCTGCACCGCCGGCCTCGCCCATGTCTCAGTACGACCCCAGCTCGGACTTCAAGAGGGCTCTGGACAGCAGTCCGGAGGCCAACACGGAGGATGACAAGACCGAGGAGGACGTGCCCATGCCCAAGAACTACTTGTGGCTCGCCATCGTCTCGTGTTTTTGCCCCGCGTACCCCATCAACATCGTGGCTTTCGTCTTCTCCATCATGGTGAGTGAATGAGGACCTGGAGCCGCCAGGGCGGGAAGACCTGGAAGGCGTTGCCAGAGTGCCGGGGACCTAGCGCGCTGTCCACCGCTCCCTTACGCACTGCCCCGCGCACCCCGTTTTTTCGGTCCTTTGCGCCTCCTCCTCACTTTTCTCAGGCTCTCAGCACTCTGCCCTCAACCACCGGCGCTTCCTCTGTGCTGCCTGTGGCGCTCAGAGCCCTGATCCAACCTCTCCCAGGCCGGTTTTCCACCTCCTTCCAGCGCCCATCGTGCACTCTGTCCAACCCGGGGTGTTCTTCCGTGGACTCTGCGGCTTCTTTCCCTGCCTGCCTCCTCTGACATTCGTAGGCACCGGTCCGGTTCTTCTCAACCTGCTTTTCTAGAACCTCAAAGTGCGCCACCCTTGCAGGCAAAAAGCACGCCCCGTTCTCTGAGTGCACGGGTTCTAGGGCCTCCCTCTGTGCCCCGCTCGGGGCTCCTCCTCTCCAGCGCCTGGCACTCTTTTAGCATACAGTCTTTGCTCTACTGAGCCCAGGGCTTCGCCTCGGCCACTTTCTGGGGGTCCCCAAGCGATTTCCGACGCCCTCTCCTTGATCCTGGTCCCATGCCTTCTTGGGCACCCCCTCTCCGGGGCAACAGCTCCTTCTTACTTCTTTCTACGCCAGTTCCCTCTCCTTGGTACTCTCTGGCACCCCTTTGGCCCCCTCTTTCCAGCGCGCCCTCTCGCTCTCCAGGCTTTTCTGGAGCGCCCCTATTGCCCCTCTCACCTGCAACGTGAGTCCTGGCTTTTACTCTTTCTGCCCCAGCATGTCGTAGTTCTTCCCTCATTTGCTGAGCGCAGACCCTATCTCCGCCTTTCTTGGCATCCCCCAAGGGCTCCCAGGCTCCCCTCCATCGCTCAGTCCCGCGCCCAGGGAGCTCCCGGTAGTGCACTGGCCACACCGTGCGCCTCCCGAACCGCGCGCCTCTCTGGAGTAGCAGCTGCTGGTGTTCCAGTCTGTCTTCCCAGGGCTCGGCTCCGCGGCCCCCTTCAGCCCGGGTAGGAACTCCCGGGCGAACCCCACCAAGAGGGCGGTGAGCGCCCACGAGGCCCTGCCTTATTGACTGGAGCAGCTGGCCCGCGGGTGGAGGCGGGTAAGGTTCCGCCCGGCACTGTCCCGGGACAACCCTTGGCAGCGATCTCCCTCTGCAGTCGCAGACCGAGAGAGTCCGATTCAGCTCAGGGAAGATCGAGAGTCACCGCCCCCTTCCCCCATTCAAGTCCGCCCACACCTGCCCACGGGTGGCACCATAGACCTCGTTTGCACGCGCAACCGCTCTTCCCCGTTTGTCCGCTCTCCGCACCAACATTCAAGCGTTCCGCCGCTTCCCTTCCGACTGCCTGGGTTCAAACCACAGACTAGCTGTATGATCTCTGGAAATCACTGCATCTCTCTTAACTTCAGTCTTTTTGTCTGTAAAATGGGAATAATCGTAGCCATAATTTACTGAGGTTGTTGGATTAATGAGATGATTGTAAAAAGCTTGGAACAGTGTTCAGTATGATGTTATTATTAGATCTTTACTCAAATGTCACTTCCTGAGGCCCTCCCTGATTGAGGTTTAAAATCAAAATCCCACAAGCTCTATTCCCCTTTCCTTGCTGTTTTCTGCCCTGAGCACTCCTCTTCACCTGACATACTGTTTTATTAATATGCTTACTCTCTGTGTCCCCTCCTTACAGTGTAAGCCCTATGAGGGTAGGAGTATTTGTGGGTGTTGTTTGTTGCTGTATCTTCAGCACCTAGCAGAGAATCTGGCAGGTGGCAAATGCTCCATAAATCCACGAAATGAATGCATGTGTGAATGAATGAATGGTGTTAATGGATCGTGATGTCTGCCTCACTCCTGCTGCCTTTTTCCCCAGACTGGAGCCAGGAAAACCGTGGCATCAGGTTCCTTAGGACCAGCCAGCCAGTTTGCTCTCTTTCTTCCTCACCAGAAATACCGGTCTTGGGTTTTTCTCCAGGCAGTAGCAGACACTCTGACTGGAATTGGTGCCCACACACTATCCTGATTTATTAATGAATCAGCAGCCACTTCGCCCCTTTTCCCGGTGCCAATTATAAAACTGCCTGCAAAGGCTTTTTCCTTCACTGATCTGAGATGAGCTAACACTCCAGCTCCAGGTGACAGGCTGGATACTAATGATGCCACTTGGTGTGTCCAGGGGGATAAGACTGGTACATGCTTTGAATGGAAACCTCTCTTTCTTACCCCCCTCCCCATTTCCCCCCTCAAGACTTTTCCAATAGTTTTATAGCAAGACACCACTCTCACACCAGAACACAGACTCTGGACTTGGAAAGTTGACTAGAGGCAAGTTTCACACCTTCTTAAAGCCTTGGTTTCTTCATCTAGAGAATGGGAATGTGAAAAACATCTTAAGTTGAGCAAAACTGTTATAAGGATGGAACAGGATAAAGCATGTCCAGCTCCCGGCATTGTGCTAGGTACATGCAATAATCGTTGCACAGATGGATAGATTTGGAGCCTGGAAACAACATATGCCACATATGAAAACAAACAGAACATCAAATAAGTGAAACCCAAATTCTGAAGAGCTTCCCCCACACTCCCCCCCCCATCACGTAACCTCTAAGGTGTTTTCCCACTGAAACCGTGCAGATCTGGGCTTGACAAGTTTCATGAAAAAGACTCCAAAGTCCAAAGAATAAAAAGGAAGAGGAAGGTGTGTAGGGGGAAGGGGGCTGACCAACTCTGCCTCTGTGTGCCTTGCCTATGGTGTCTTGTGGGGTCTGGCTCTTTTCAAGTCTGACTTACCTGTAATCTGTGGCAAAACCAGGCACACCGTTGCTGGGTGTGGTGCCAGTCCCCACGGAGGCATTAAAAAATGTCGGGGAGCATCTGTGGTGTCGCAGTGATTTGGGGCCTTACTGGCATTTGTTGGAAAGGGCAAAGAGGACTAATGTCCTGCAGTGCTGGAGTCTGTCCCCCAGTGCAGACCTGACCTACCCCAAACATCAACAACACTCCAATCAAGAAACACTGTAAGGTAATGCAAAGTGATATGAACATGACTGTATGGAAAATATTGATAAGGCTCAAAATAACTAGTTCCCAGCGATCTCAAAACAGTGAGACCTTTACTTATTAAACCAAACCAGAGAAGACTTCAAGTTGGAGGCTATGTTGGCAAATAAGAAAATGACTTTGAAAAATATACATTTGAGAAGACCGTTCCTCCAGCTGTGGCGCCTATGATCTTTCCACCACCCTATGAGGAGGTAGGGAAGTCCCGGGGGTTGTGAGGTAGTCACTGCCCTACAGACGAGAATCGGTACAGCAAGGCTTTGTCCTGTTGGAACTTTGATGGGGCAAGCATGGCCAGTGGCAGAGACACAGAAATCTTGGCTTCTCTGTGTACTGAAAGTGCACTTAACCTGTACTCAATTTCAGGGATGCATATCTCAAGAACTCCCCCAGACTGGCCCGCTTCTAGCCCATATCACATATCCATGGGAATTGGAAAATGGCATATGCAGCCCTGCGCCAGGGCACATGGCTTAGAAAGTAGAGCCCAGGCTGGCTTTCAAGCCTCACTCCCCATGCTCCCACCCATCGCCGGTCATCTCTGTTTATGCCATCTGAAAGGAACTCCATAATTTCCATATGGCTTTTGACTCCAGAGAAAGAATGCCTGTTCATTCAACAAATATTTACTGAGCACCTGTTATGTGCCAGGCTCTATCCCAGACATTGATATACTCCCTTACCTCTATCAAGGAGTAAATCAGATCAACAAGGTTTCTGTGCTCTTAGATGTAGAAGGAGAAAAGTTCTAGGCAAATTGCAGGAGTATTGGCAACTTTAGGTTGAGTTTGCCATCTGTTGGTTGTGTCGCTGGAATTTGCTACCTGACTCAAGAGACTGGAGTTGAGTCCATGCTGAGCCTCCATTCTTGATGAGGTCATGAAACAATCATCTGCACAGCGGAACCAGTCTGGTCACTCTAAGTGTGGATACCAAATAGCCAATGACTTTGGATTGGGTGATCTATAAACCTTCTTTCATCAGAACAACTTCTCCTTCACACTTAGAGAACCAGTCTAGACACCAACCACTGAGGTTCAAGTCCTCTTCTGCCATTTGCCATGTCTGTGATTTCATGCCACTGATCCAACCTTTCTGAGGCTTGGTTTTTCAATCCTTGTAAAATGGGGATCGTGACAGTACCTATTCAAGTATTGCTCTGAAGACTGAATGATAAAAGTTAAATGTTTCCATCCCATTGCCTAGGACATAGCTAGAACCCAGTAAGTATGATGATGATGGTGATGATGGAAAGGGTGATGATGTGTATATTTTAGGGATACATGCCATTGCCTTTTCCAGTGGCAGTTTTCCTCTTTTTATTGAGACCAGAAAATTCAGTAAGAACAAAAGCAGTGACAAGAAAATATGTCACTGGAATAGATAATTGTTGTAGCCTAAAAGTAAATATTAATGCTAAGCTGGGATGCATACAAATAAGCAAGTAAGACTTTTGGTTCAGCATGGAATATCGAACAGGCCTATTTTTCTCCACTCCCTTCTGCAACCACTTAAAATGATAGTAAGTGAATCTAAAAGAGTACAAACACCCAAGGACAAATTAGGGGAACAGATGAAGAGAGGAGAGAGGTGACAAAATCTTGGAACATGAAAAATGGCTAGTTGAGCACTGACTGACCTTACGGAGTAGATATTACTGAATTCTGAACCCTGCAGAAGAAGCCAACAAGAATAAAGTCTGTTTACCCTGAGACACTGTAGAAAGGCTCAGAAATTTGAGGTGCCGATTAAGGATACAACCTTTGAAGGTAGGAATAAAGAGAAGGGCTGAAGAGTGGAGGAGTGTTTGGAAGTCTGTTTAAGAAGTCAGTACTACCAGAGATCATCTGCCAGCCCATGCAGTAGGCACCTGACAGAAGATGGGAGATTTGCTCCCTGGTAAGATTAAACAGAATGGCTCTAGACACCAGGCACAGCTGAGGGTAAAGTTTTTTGTTTGTTTGTTTGTTTTAAACATTTTATTTATTTATTCATGAAAGAGAGAGAGAGAGAGAGAGGCAGCAGGAGAAGCAGGCTCCCAAGGAGCAGGGAGCCCGACGCGGGACTCGATCCCAGGACCCTGGGATCATGACCTGAGCCGAAGGCAGAGGCTTAACCATCTGAGCCACCCAGGTGCCCTGAGGGTAAAGTTAAGGTATCATCGAACAAGGATGGCTCTAGCTCCTGTCCCCACTTTGTACCCCGACCCTGGCATCCAGGCAGGAGACTAGAGAATTTCTCTCCAAGAATGTGACTATACCAAAAGAAAAAAACCTACAGATACAAACATGTAGAAGTTCTCCAGAGAAATAATAAATGCCCCACCCAATCATGAGTGGCTGCCCATCTGCTGATAAGCCCATCCTCATCCATAGAACTTCCAAGAAGTTTTTCAGTGTCTCACTTTCAAATAGGAACAGGCAGAGGAAGATTATCGGACGTTTAAGCAATTCTTCTGAATGAAGAGACCTGTGGTTTACAGAAGAAATGAAATGTAAGGAAATAAATAATGCCAAAAGCAGAAGAAAATTTAAGGATAGATGATGAACATCGTTAGAGAAATAAAGAAACTATGTGGTGTCCACAAAACAAGAACAGGTTGGGGAAAAAAATAGAGAAGCAAAACAGAGATTTGGGGAATTAAAAATACGAGGGTAGATTTTTTTAAAAAAGTGGAAGGATTAAAGTCAAAGTTGAGGGAAGCTCAAGGAAGTAATACAAAAATCAAAAAAGATGGAAAATGTGGAAGCAACTCAAATGTCCATCAACAGATAAATGGATAAATAAAATTTGGCATACACAAACAATGGAATATTATTCAGCCTTTCAAAGAAAGGAAATTCTGACGCATGCTACAACATAACCCTTGAAGACATTATGCTAAGTGAGAAGCCAGCCACAAAAGGACAAATATTGTAGGATTCCACTTATGTGAGGCACCTAGAATAGTCACATTCATAGAGACAGAAAGGAGACGGTGATTGTTAGTGGCTAGAGACAGAGGGGAATGTTTACTGGGTCCAAAGTCTCAATGTGGGAAGATGGAAAGTTCTGGAGTCCGATGGTGGTGATGGTTGCACAACAGTGTGAATGTACTTAATGTCACTGAACTGTACCCGTAAAAAATAGTTAAAATAGTAAATTTTATGTTATATGTATCTTATCACAATAAAAAAAAATGAGGAAGGAAATTTTCCTCCCCAAAAAGATGGAAATAATAAAAAAATACAAGAAAATTTGAGAAATAATTTTCCTTTTGGATTTTGAAGTCATTGTTCCACTGTTTAACTTTCAGCATTACTGATGAGAATTCCAAAGCCATTATGAATGCATCCATGGCATGTTTTTTCTTCTTATAAACTTGTAGGATTGGAGAGAAATTTCACCCTTAAATATCTGAAATTTCACCATGATGTGCTTTGGTACACATATAATTTCATTCATTTTATTGGGTACCAAGGGACTCTTGCAATCTGGAAACTCAAGCATTCAGTTCTAGACATTTTTCCTGTATTATTTACTTAATAATTTCCTCCCTTTGTCTTTTCGTTTGGATTTTCTTGAACTTTCTTTTTTCTTTTCTTTTTTAAAAGATTTTATTTATTCATTTGAGACAGACAGATACAGAGAGAGGGAGAGCATGAGCAGGGGGAGAGGGAGAAGGAGAAGCAGACTCCCCGCTGAGCTGGAAACCTGACATGGGGCTTGATCCCAGGACCCCGAGATCATGACCTGAGCCAAAGGCAGGCGCTTTACCATCTGAGCCACCCAGGTGCCCCTTTTATGAACTTTCTGATTGGATGTTGGATTTCTGGGAACAATTCTCAAATTTTCTTGTATTTTTTTCTCAGAGAAAAAAAAAATCCAAACAACAGCAGCAACAAAAACTACCTGCCATACACCTTTTCCCAGCAAGCTATGGGAGGATGTGCTCCCCCAAAACAAAGCAGTAAATCAGGAAAGAGAAAGACACAGGATCCAGCAAAAAAAGGTCCAACACAGAAAAGAGGCAAAGAGAAATCCTCCTCAAAACAAGACAACGGGTCTCGTAAACCCGCAGAGGGTACAGTTGATAATGAATTGGTGGTCTGAAAGCCATTGTCAAAATCCATTTTCTGGTCATGGGCTGGCACAGTGAGCTACAGCCCTGCCCTGTGCCTGACCACACCTGCTCTAGAAGACAAGGTCTGTGGTCAAAAAGAAAGTAAATACCCACAGGATGAAAGACAAACCAAACTGACTGTCCTTTCCATCTGACCCAGGCTCCACTGGGGACTGCTCATCCATCAAAACTAGGTTTCAAGTGGACTTCAATTAAGTTTAGAGGGGAGTTTTTTTTTGGGGGGGGGGGGTTGTGACCAAGGCAGAACTTGGAAATAACAGATCTCAGTCCAGGCAGCTAACCCAGGAGATTTCACACTGCTCACTAGTTGGAACTCTAAATGTTGTAGCTCACTGGGTCTCTCAGTGTGACTTCTCTCAACCCTCTCTAGCTCTTCCCACATGATTATTGGCTGAAAATGGGGTAGTAATATTATGGACCCTTATGATTTATCTCTTATGAATTCCTGCACATGAAGCTCTGAAGAGTATTAAAATGGTTCCAGATGATAAAGACCTTACCTGAAGTGTGTCACTGTTGGAAATTTCTTTTTTTTTTTTAAGATTTTATTTATTTATTTGACAGAGACACAGCGAGAGAGGGAACACAAGCAGGGGGAGTGGGGGAGGGAGAAGCAGGCTCCCCGCGGAGCAGGGAGCCCGACGCGGGGCTCGATCCCAGGACCCTGGGATCATGACCTGAGCCGAAAGCAGACGCTTAACCGACTGAGCCACCCAGGCGCCCCACTGTTGGAAATTTCTGTTATAGATAGCCACAGATTTTCTAGATATGCATGTCATCCAAGCAGCCACTGCTGTGTTGGCTACTATGTGGCAGAAGGTAGCCACTGATATTTGTTACTTGGGAATCTAGAATTTAAACTGTTGTTAGGGTCCTTTTAGTCCCTGGTACAGACTACATCTATTTCAAGATCTTTTTTTTTTTTTTTATATTTAAGGGAATGTTTAATGTCATGGAAAGTAATCAATGATATATGGATAATTTCTTAAAAAGCAAGCTAAATTGGTATACATAATAAACTTCCACATCCGAAGAATTCTATGGATCAAAAGATGCTCTAAATAGGATATTATATTATACATACTCTTTACACCTTGTTTTTATTATATTTCAAGATGTTAATCTGTGTGTTCCTATAAAATACAGTTTTCTCTTTCAAGTTTCTATTTAAATTCCAGTTAGTTAACACGCAAGGTGTAGAATCTCGTGATTCAACACTTCCATACAACGCTTGGTGTTCGTCACACCAAGTGCCCTCCTTAACCCCGACCAAATACTTCCCCCATCCCCCCACCCACCTCCCTTCCGGGAACCATCAGTGTGTTCTCTACAGTTAAGAATCTCTTTCTTGGTTTGCCTCTTGGAAAGAAAATACGTGTTCTTTTATTTATTTTTTATTTTTTTAGAGCGAGAGCCAGCATACACGTGCACACAAGCGTGGGGGGGAGGGGCGGAGGGAGAGGGAGAGAGAAAGCAGGTTCAGTGCCTCGGCGCAGACAGAGCCCAACGTGAGGCTCAATCTCATGACCAAAATTTAGGGTCAGATGCTTAATCGACTGAGCCATCCAAGCGCCCCAGAAAACACATTTTAAATACCATTTAAATTTACTAATAAAATGATATAATGGCTGTGTCATGAGCTAATATGGGAAATATAGATGAAATAAGATTGGCCGCTAATAGATAGTGAAACTGGGCTATGGGAGCATGGGGATTCATTATATTATTTTCTTGATTTCTTTTCATGTTTAAAAAATTCCATTACAGTTTTTTTTTTTAAAAAAAAGGAAAAGGAAAAAAAGAAGTCCAGCCAGACCCTGTTTCCCAAAGTCATCAAACACTGCCCAGATAACAACAGCAGCTATTAAATGAGCTGGCAAAACTGGGCCATGGTTGAAGTGCAGTTTGTCATTAATTAGTAAGCAAATTATTTCTCACTTATAATGTATGAATTTTAATGATGACTTTGGAGGAAACCTGCAAATAATTATCAAGGGGAGACCAGGTAGGAGGAGTCACCTTCCAGAACAGTGCTTCACAATCTTTAACCACTTGAGGATCTTGTTAAATGCAGACTTCACTCCTCTTTCAAAACTCAGCTGGAAAATCACCTCCTCCATAAGGCCTTTCTTGATTGCCTCCCTCACCCTGGGTTGTGCCCATTATACTCTGAACAGATTTCTCTCAGGGCACCTTTACTTCCTTGCCCCAATTTGTGTATGTGAACCCCCTGAGGTGGCCCTCTGGGCCCCAGGGCCTAGCACAATGCTGAGCACACGGTCAATAGGTAACATATGTTGAATGAATGAGTGACTGGCTACAGAGGCCTAAGTTTTTTCCCACCTTTATCTCTGAGAATTCCCCTTTCCCAGCCGTGTTCTGCATTTCTGCCAAAACTTTTTTGAAAAATATCCAGGAGACCCAGGCTAATGCCACAGGTCACTGAGCGGTTGGCCAAAGCTTGGTCCTCGTGATAACTTTCCTGGCTCGTCTGGAGCTCACCGACATCCTCATACTGCAGCCCAATGGGTCCACGTTTGGAAATTGGTCTCTCTTCTCAACGTGCTAGTCCACAGGATTATGCGCTCCACTTATCCAGAAATTTGATGCCTTCTGAGTGTGAGCCTGAACATATCTGAAAACCTCCGGTTATTGCAAGTTCAAGAAGTAAGCCAGACTTTTCAAAACCATGCTTCTCGGACAACTGGTTCTGCTCAATGTTAAAAAGTTTTGCTAAAAAAAGGGGTAGGGAGGGGGGTGATGAAATTGAGAGGTCAAATGCTAAAGTAAGCAAAAGTAAACTGTTTCCTTTCCTTTGGGGTTTCTCAGAACCTTTGGCCAAACACTGTGCCTTGTGGTTCGTCAGTGGAATAGTATAACACAGAGCATTTACTAAGCATGTTGCCCAGGATCCTTTGATCCTAAGGCTAATACACCACAAAGCACACTTTGGTTAATACCGTTCTTAATGATCGTGGTTCTCATGGCTTAATGGATTGAGCCACTGTTGATATGGAGGTATTGCAGGGTGCTCCATACCTAACATACCTGCATTATAGACCCACCCCTCTCCACTTTCTTCCAACATAAGTATTTTTAATGGGTCTCCCTAGCCAAACTTCTGCTGATGTTCTTCCTCCCTCGTTCTCTTTTTCTATAGGTGAAATTCAGAAATTCATCTTTCTGTTTCCTTTACTCTTTATAGTATATGTCCTATTCCCCCAAACTGAAGGAGACTTTCTGTATTTAACTCCCTCTTCTGATAACCTCATTTGTTCTTTTTTCTGGATAATTTTGGTAGTGTGGTATTGCCATTATCAACATCATCATCATCATATTTGTCCCTATGTCTTTACTGCTCAAAACATTTCCATACGGACACAATTTCACTCTTTCCTCGCAAAATCCCAGCAAGGTATGCAGGAAAGCTGTTTGCCCCATTTGTCCATGAGGAAGCAAAGCTTGGAAAGGTGACACTGAGTAATGTATATAATTGTTGAAGCACTATATTGTATACCTGAAACTAATATAACACTGTATATTAATTATATCGGAATTTTTTTAAAAAAAGAAAAGAAAGGTGACCCTAGTGGACAAAATCAAACATGATAGTCCTTGCCCCCATGTAGTTTACAGTCTAGACTCTTGAAGGATTATGATCAGGAGGTTATGTCTCACCCTTTGATAGGAATACAGCAATAGATCTGCCCCAACAATAGAATAAGCATCATATAATACTCTCAATCAAGCCTGGCAGAATTCCTCTCTAGCTTTTTGGTTTTAATGATAGACAGGCAAAAGGAAAATTCCCATTTGTCCTTGAAGATACTTATGGAGAGAAACAGCCCAGAAGCACAAGAAGGAGATAGACAAGCATGAATGAATAAAAGGGTGATGGCGAGGAAATGCGCCTTGTGATCTGCAAGCCCCGTCTCTGCATTCCCAGTACTACCTTTAGACACAGAAACTTAGGAGCAAGCAAAATCAAAATGAGAAATCCCAAAGTCATCTGAAAACTCAGACGTTATTACTAAAGTGCCCACGTCTATCAAGCTATTTTGATGGAGCCTTGCTTTCGAGGAGCTAGGGATCTGAGACAATGGCTGATCTATATAAAAAAAGTTCTTACACCTGAACAAAAGTATCTGAGGCTGATGTTCAGGCATTAATGTGAGTCTATATAGGTATGTGAGTCTGTGTGTGAGAGAGAGAGGAGAGAGACAGAGACAAACAGAGAGGCAGAGATGCACGCAGACAGAGACTGAGAGGTAACCTCACTTCCCACTGGCCAAATATGTACTAGAGACAGGGATAGTGAAGAGGAGAATGGTTTTGAGAGAAGAGGTGTCTTTTAAGATTTCTTTCTTTCTTTCTTTCTTTGAGATAGAGACAGTGTGCGCACAAGCAGGGGCAGAAGAGGGAGAAGCAGATTTCCCGCTGAGCAGGGAGCCCGACACGGGACTCTATCCCAGGACCCTGAGATATCCCTAGGTCATGACCTGAGCCAAGGGCAGATGCTTAACTGACTGAGCTACCCAGGGACCCCAAGGGAAGAGGTGCCTTAAAGAAAAGGGCACACATTCTAAAATCAGGATTTCAATATTGGCAATTCAACAGATCAAACAATAGCAAACAAAAATTTAAAACATACTGTTTTCCATAGCGAAGCCCACTTTTTTGTTCTCTCAACCACACAGAGGGCACCTGATGTTCCTGAGGTAAGTTCTTCATGCTTTTGAAGGACATGTGGCTCATAATATCTCCCCTTGAGCAACACTTTCCTAGGGATCTACCAACAGAAAGAAATGGACTCTGGCAAGAATGTCTCTAATACTTCAACATCCCATGAGCCCCCTAAAAAGTCCCTTCCACATTTGTGCTTGCTTGTGACAAAGTCCTAAACCCATTTTCAACGAGAAGGAAAACAGAAGAGGCAGGGCATGTGGCAAATAGACATCTGTAGGGCCAAAGACAGAGAAAGCCTGGGTCACCAGCCTTTTCTTCCAATTATGGCATCCTTGGCCCCAGCCGCCATGGTAGGAAGTTGGTTGGGCAGCACTTAGCTCCGAGCTTCAAAGAGGAAAGCTGGGAAAAGGAATTCAGATGAGGGAAGAGAGCTTTAAGACAACACAAACATCACTCGAATGTGCCTGGTCCCCCTTGGAGAAGATACCACAGCATTTGGGAAACCTCTGGCCATTTTTCAAGGTTAGGAAGTAAGGAGGGGGCATTCTCTCATATTCATTCACTCATTCAACAATGTCTGAACACTTAATATGTGCCAGACATTATGGTGACCCTTAATACAGAGGACATTTGGGGCATCTGTGAGCTAACTGGTTCTCTGACTAGAAGAGGCCTACATGTTGGGTCAGTGAATTAACGTCTCTTCTTCCCCTAAAGAATTCTGAACCTGTTGAGAAAGAAGACACAGGAAACAAACAGATGATCTATTTGCAGAGTGTGGCTTCAGATCCACAGCCAAAGGGATCCACTCTGCCCCAGATTGGGCAAACCTGCCCAATGCTCCATGCGCAGCACAGGACAACCACAGCCTTCTCTGTTTGTTGAATGAGACAGTCAAGGTCTCAGCTCTCTAGGAACTTGTCTTAGTGGGAGAAGACAGACCATATACAGGTTAGCACATAAACAAGATCATTTCAGAGAGTGGTAAGCGCTGTGAAGAAAATAAGCAAGGAAGTATGAGAGAGAAGGACTAGTGGGGGCAAGAGGTGGAGAAGAGAATCTACTTTAGAAAGGGTGGTTGGCTGAAGAATGAAATCAAGCCAGCCATGGGAAGATCTGGGCAGAGCCAGGAAGTGCAGAGGCCCTGGGGCCGAATAAGCGTGGTGTATTCCAGGGACATATACGATGATATCTATGTCATCCACTTAAAATGGACCTAACTCCCCCAGGAAGGAATCCCAGAATAGGCCACAAAATAGAGAACTAGGGCTTCTGTTATCCGGGGGGGGGGGGGCGGCAGCGTGGGGGGTGAGGATGGGATGTCACACAAGAGCTCTTCATAGATCATGACTTTGCCTCGGCCCCAAGCCATACTGTTCCCACATGTAGGAGCAAATTCTTGGTTTACTTTTATTTCAACCCTCATTCCAAACTAGAACAATCACTCAGAACTAATTTGGTCCCCGAAGAAGCAATATCCATTTTTGCCTGGGTCCCAGTTTCCCTAAGGCATTCATGACCTGTGAGTGCAAATGTAGTTGACATTAATAAACAACAGCCCAGGCTTCACTGCTTCTTGGCCCTCCCTGCCACGTCAACTCCCACAAAATTCCTTTCTGTATTTCTGAGAGGTGTTTCTCACATGCTCACACAAAACTCTAATGCGCTGTTAACACCAGCAGGGCCGGGCAGCTGCTTCCGGTGGACACTGGGGTAACTGTCAAATGCCCCCCAGGGTTGCTTCTAAGCCCTCACATCATCACTTGCCTGACACCGCCAATTTCTCTGGCCTCCATCATTGGTCCACTGGAGCCCTCGAGGTGCAAAAGCTCTGTCACCAGGCCTTGCTTCTTTAAAAAAAAAAAAGTGTACAACTCACGTGATTTTTAGTATACTCACAAGGTTGTGCAATCATTACCAGTCCTTAATTCCAATAAACTTTCATCACCCCAGAAAGAAATTCCATACCCATTAGCAATCATTTGCCATGCCTCTTTCCGTTAACCCCTGGCAACCACTAATTGACTTTCTGTATCTATGGATTTACCTATTCTAGACATCATGTATAAACAGAATCATACATTATATGATCTTTTATGTGTGCCTTCTTTCACTTAGCATAGTGTTTTCCAGGTTCAGCCATGCTCATGCACCAGTCAGTACCCCTTTTTAAAGTGAAGTAATATTCCATTGTATGAAAAGACCACAGTTTGTTTTTCCATTCACTTGTTGATGGACATTTGGGTTGATTCCATTTTTTTGGCTATCATTAGTAATGCTCTATGAACGTTCATGGATGAGTTCTTGTGTGTGTATGTTTTCACTTCCCTTGGGTGTATACTTAGGAGCGGAATTGCTGAGTCATACTGTAACTCTATGTTACCTTTTTTAGAAACTGCGAATGTTTCCAAAGCAGCTGTGCTGTTTGACAGTTTCATGCAGGAGGGTTCCAGTGTCCCCACCTCCTCAATAAAACCTGTCTGTCATTTTTTTAACATTTTTTATTTTATTTATTTTAGAGAGAGAGAGAAAGAGCACGAGTGCAAGTGGAGGAGAGGGCATAGGGAGAGGGACAGGCAGACTCCCCAGTGAGCGCAGACCCTGACATGGGGCTCCACCCCAGGACCCTGAGACATGACCTGAGTTGAAATCAAGAGTCAGATGCTTAACTCACTGAGCCCCCCAGGTACCCCTTGTCTGTCTTTTTTTATTCTAGCCATCCTAGTGGGGATCTTGTGGTTTAGATTTGCAGCTTCTTAATGACTAATGATATTGAGCATCTTCTCATGTCCTTATTGGCCACCTGTATATCTTGTTTGAAAAAATGTCTATTCAGATCCTTTGCCATTTTTAATTGAGTTGTCTTTTTGTTGTTGAATTGTAAGAGTTCTTTATATATTCTGGATATAAGTCCCTTATCTGATATGTAATAGGCTGTCTGGCCCTTGCTCCTTTCACTTGCTTTGTGACCCTAGTTGGGGGGCTCTATGTGTTGCAGAATTTCCAATAAAAGAACTTTTTTCTTTTTCTCTCTCTCTCTCTTTTTTTTTTTTTGCTTGTAGCCTCTCTCTCCAGCCCCCAGCAAGAACTGGCAACAGAGTCAAAGGCAGAGAGTGGTGGTTCAGGCTCTGCACTTAACTCGAGTTCAAAACCCAGCCCCACCCTTCCACCTACCTTTTCTGAGCCTTAGTTTTCCCACCTATACACCGGGAATGTTAGTGCAGATCTTTCTGCATTGTTTTCAAGAGGAAATGAGGTACTGCTGGGTCCTTCACAGGCATGACCTCAATTAAGCCTCACAAACAGCCTGTGCTGTAGACATTATTACCCCCATTTTACAAATGAGGAAAACTGAGACTCAGAGCCATCCCTACAAGGCCTTATTTTCCTTTGAGGTCAGCTACCACCATGTTAAAGATCCAAATATCTATTGTATAATATCATCTGTAATAAAATGAGGTATAGCACAATTCACATAAACATAGAGCAGTACTGGGGGCAGGGGGTGGCTTCCATTTAAGTGAAAAACTGTCAGTAACTCTGGCTTATGAAGTAAAAGTGGCTAAAACTCCTTCATGAGCACTTGACCTCAAGCCACAAATTCTTTATTCTAGTCATTCACACAGCAAGCCTGTGTCTGCCATTCTAAGGCAGAAGCCCACCCTTCAGGACTCTGACACAGAAGTTAGATGACTCAGTTTACCCTCTGTTCTGCCACTACCAAAATGACTGGTCGCCTTGGTCAGAAAGTTAAGTTGGCCAACTGCTTCATGTCAGTGTTTGTTTGCATTGTTTGTGTTACTCGTTTGCTTTTCTGTCCATTCAACCTCGTATAAGGGAACTGAAGGAATACTAAGTGTCAGACCCTCCATCAGGCACTGGGAAAAAGGGTGATGAGTAAAAAGTAAAAACACTCATGGAGCTCACAGTCAGGTGGTGGAGCACTCAGCAACAAGGTAAAATGACTGAGTCGCATCAACAGGAGGGCATGAAGGAAACAGATGAAGACTGAGTCAGCACATAGGTCAGGGGACCTGCTGAAGATGGGGTGACCTGAGAAGGCTGCCCTGAGGAAGTAGACATGAAAGCTGAGACCGGAAGAAAGAACAGGCACTGGCCACACGAGACATCAAGGGAGGAGGGCTTCCAGCAGAGGAAATGACCAAGACAAAGACGGGGGGGTAGGGGTTCTGGAAAGAGGAAGGTGGGGAGCAAGGAGGAAGGCTCCAAATGGGGCTGGAGAGGCAGGCAGAGGTCAGACCCTGCAGGGCTTGGCAGGCCGTGATTAAGAACATGAGTCTTTCTCCCAGGGCAATGGGGAGCCAAGGATAGGTTTCCAGCCAAGGTCACTCAGGGCTTCCAGCCCATCTCCCAACATGAGTGACTTACGCTGTCTTCTCTTCTGGCATTATCAGACATCAAGAGCTTTCCAGAAAAGCCACTTCCCACTGTGATGTCACTGCCTGCTTCACTGCTTACCTGTCCCAGGTAACAGAAATGTGTTCTATGCCCTACCAAGGGGGAAGAGGACTCTTGGTTTTTACCCAAGTCTTTTTTTTTTTTTAACAGTAGACATAATCCTAAGGAAGAGCAATTGGGCAAGGGGAATGTGGAGCATACCAAAGTATATTTATTTTATTTATTTTTTAAAGATTTTATTTATTTGACAGAGAGAGACACAGCAAGAGAGGGAACACAAGCAGGGGGAGCGGGAGAGGGAGCAGCAGGCTTCCCGCCAAGCAGAGAGCCCAATGTGGGGTTTGATCCCAGGACCCTGGGATCATGACCTGAGCTAAAGGCAGATGCTTAACGACTGAGCCACCCAGGCGCCCCATACCGAAGTATATTTAATAGCTCATTTGTTTTCATCCTCATCAATCAGCATATGGCATAATAATAATAATATCGATGTAACAGCTAATGCTTACTGGCGTGATTTCCCAAGCGTGGCTCAAAGCACTTTACGTGTATTAACTCATTTAATCCATAATGATCAGGAAACCAAAATATAAAAACAACAACAACTGACAATGTCTCCCATTGTTATTATTTTGTGTTTGGGGGGCTAATTTTGTTTGAGGGTGAATGTGGGATTTCTGAGCACGTTCGGTGGTAGGCGAGAACAAAGAAAATGAACAAATTTTTGACAGGGAGATCAGTAGCACAGATTAGACATATTTGCCCTATTTTTCACATCAGCGGCCAAGGTTTTATTAAATTGGAATCAAGTCAGCTACGTGAGGCTGGGTTATCAACAGTGTATTAAATCTAGCTCTTAGGTTCTTGTGGACATTAAGACGTAATTATTGTAAGAGCTTTGCCAATTAACTTACTATCATTTGCTGAAGTTTGTAGCCCCCTTAGAAAGCTGCCTTTGAAAGCAGACACATTATTTACTTCCTTGTCTCTGAGTCTCGGTTTTCTCAGCGGATACAATTTTTTACCCCCATGAGGGTCATGGTGAAGATTCAGTTATATGATGGTATAAATGGTTAGTCCAGGACCTGGCACAGAGTAGGTACCTTGTGAATATTAACTATTATTTTGCCATAATCCGTTATTATTGTAACTAACACAACCCCTGGTTTACCTCCAGCTTCTTCTCATCACTCTCTCTCTCTCCTCTCCCTCCTTCACTCTTATATTTCCTCCTGGGTTTTCTTACGTACCTTCAGTAAGAACGTTATTTCCTACCCCTAGATTTTGCACGTGCTGTCTTCCCTGCCAGGCTTCCTCTTCCCCCCCAACTCTTTGCAGGCCTGGCCCCTTCTCAAGTCTTCACGTGTCAGTCTACCTACCACCCCCTCAGCGAGACGTCCCTCCCTGCACCCCATTTTTCTTGCCTTAATAATATTCTGCCATCATCTGGTTTATTAACGTGTTTACTTATTTTCGGTCTTCACCAGAATGTAAGCTCCATGAGGGTGGGGAGCACTGTCTGGCACATAGTTGGTGCTCAACAGATGATTTTTGGATGGATGGATGGAGGGAGGGAGGGAGGGAGGGAGGGATGGCTGTCCATCTAGGACAGTGGTCCTCGACTCTTCTTGAAATAACCTGGGAAGCTCACAAAAAAGCACCAGAGAATCTTGATTCGATTGGTCTTGGAGGGGGCTTGGGCATAGGAATTTGTAAAGTCCCTCCAGGTAATTCTAAGTTCAGCTGGGGCTGAGAACCACCGACACAGGGGAATAAACAAAAAAAAAGTACAACTTGGAAGAGCTGCATCTCAAGCCTGCACCTGGTGGCCACTCCATAGGTGATGCTGTCTCATCCACTCTCATGTACGATGTGGCAAGAGTTCTGCTCTAAGACCAGAGGGAAAGGACAAAGTACTTTCCATATTTTCCTGGCTCAGGACAGTGGTATAGCTTTACCATTTGGTGTGAAGGGTCACAAATTTCCAGAACATTGGATCCCCTGGGTGTTCAACTCCAGTTAGCAAAATTTATGGAGCTACATGGAGTCTCTCCTTCTTGGAAATGTGGATGCCAGGAGTTGCCTGAACCTTCTGATAGGCAGCCAGCTGTCCTGGCCACAGAGCCTCATAACACAGTCTTGCTGCTCTCTGCTGCAGTTTTGTTTTTGGTTGGGTTTTTTGTTTTTTTTTGTTTTGTTTTGTTTTGTTTTTTTGAGGTTCGGCATAGAAACAGTCACCCTCATTTCTGGTTCCTGACTAATTTTCCTTCTGTGGGTATTTGAGTATCATGTGTCCATCCAGGGAAGGGATATATAAATAAACTTGAAATAACTTGATGCAGAGACCAGGACATCATTAGTATTGACTACAGGAGAAAGGAACTTGCCCACGTTTCTGTCAAAGTGTGACCTTTGCTGGCTCGTGGCAGCTGACCGAGACCTGGATGCTCTCCTTAGGTTTTGTAATGACTATTACATTTTGCCAGGATAAGCCCAAGCTTGGAGAGAAGAGAAAAGGCACTGCTGGGGACTCTTGAGTGCCTTACAAAATGTGTGATGAGGCCTCATTTGTTCTACATCCTGAGAAAGGTTCATTTGCCTCACAGAGGAAAAGAAAAACTGGAAGGAAACCAAAGGTCTCTCTTTTTAACATACTTTGCATAGTGAACAGAGAAACTTGCTACCCAGCACCTTAAAATAAGCATAGGTGGGCTGGGAAATTATGAGGTCTACAGCTCAGAAAGGAACTCCAGGCAACATCCAAGCACCACGTATAGGAGTCAGAAGACAATAAATACAGACACGGGGGAAGGATGTAACAGGAAAGAATTTGTGTGTGTGGACACTCCAATCCAGATGCAACAAAATTTCATAGAACTATACACATACCCCCCAAAAAAGAGTATATGTAAGAACTGGTGAAATCTGAATAAGGTCTATGCCTGAGTTAACAGTGTCATACCAATGTCAGTTTCCTAGTCTTGACAAAGTACTATGGTGACATAAGGTATCATTAGGGGAAGCTTGATGAAGTGTTCGTGAGAACTCCTGGTATTATCTATAGTCTGCAACTTCTCGCGAGCCTCAATCTATATCAAAATAGAAGTTATAATTTGGAAAGAAAATGAACTGGGAGAAACCAGGAGAAATTTTTGCAATATATGGAACAGATTAAGGTATATTATCTGCTGTGCTATTCAGGACAGTTGCCACTAGCCATATGTGACTATAGAGTATTTGAAATACGGGTAGTACCACAGGTTTTAATGATATTATTTTGGACATGTTGGGTTAAATCAAATACATATTCTTAATTTCCCCTATTTAGTTTTACTTTTTAAGTGTGGTTACTGGAAAATTTAAAATTACATATGTGGCTCCTGTTATATTTCTGTTGCACAGTGGTGATCTGTAATATATAAAAAGTTCTCACAAATCAATAAGAAAAAGACAAACTGATAGAAAACTAGACAAAGGATATAAGTACAAAATTCATCAAGAAGAAACACAATTGACCAATAAACATTCATCCATATAACAAGTATTTATTGATCTCCTATGTTTCAGGCACTGTATTGGTCACCAGAAAGAGTTTTAAAATTCATTGTTCTTAGAAAGTTTCTCTAAGAAGGTGGACATTTGAGCAGAGGTCTGAAGGACGTAAAGAGAGCTCAATCTCACCACTGAATCAAAGAAATGTCATTCTGAGATTCCTTGTAACCTGTCAGAATGGCAAAAAAAAAAAAATGATAATACACAGTTTGGGCAAGGGTGTGGGGGGAAGGGCACTTAAATACTGTTAGTGGCAGTATAAATCTGTCTAGATTTTTGGCAGGGCAATTTGACTCTGTCTCTCCAATGTAACTACATCTACCTTTTGATTTAGCAGTTCTATTCCTACGAATCTGCCCTAACGAGAGGTTCAGACGTGTGCAAAAATATATGAATAAGGATGTCTACTGAAGCATATTATGTAACTGCAAACAAACTTTAAATGACTTAAATGTCTACTGGTGAGGTACAGCCACATCATAGTAAGTGACTACTACAGAGCCATTAAAAAGGAGACAACTATGCTCACAACCTTTCTGCAAGTTTGAAGCTATTTGAAAACAAAAAGTTACCTAAAAACAATAACAACAAGCACCATGACAATTTAAGATTTTCCCCCAAGGAGGCAAGAATTAGGAACTCTATCAATATAACTTGTTATTTTAAATCATGCCTGGAGGGAAAAAAAAAAAAAAAACAAGAAAGAGATAGACCTAGAAGCACTAGCTTGAAAAGGCACACCCGCTATAATAGTGGAAAAACGCAAGTTGCAGAACAGATATAGTATAATACTATTCATAACTTTGGAATAAACAGAAAACAAACAAAAAACTCTGAGTGTGTTTGTGCACATACACTTTTAAATACAATATTAAAGTTATTTTCACCTATTTATTTTTATTTTTTAATGGGGCAACTAGAAAATTTAAAATCACATACATGCCTCCCATTATATTTCTACTGTACAATGCTGATCTACACTATATAAAAAGTTCCCACAAATCAATAAGAAAAAGACAAATAGAAAACTGAACAAAGGAAATAAGTATATCAAGAAGCACTACATTTAACCAATAAACATTCGTATACATGCATACACACTTTACCAAACTAGCTATGTGACTCTAGGCAAATCACTTTAACTTCACTGCACCTCAATTTTCCCATGAGTAATATGGAAACTCTACCTCACAGGCTTGTTATGAGGACTACTGACATAATCTTTAACACAGTGCCTGGCACATATAAATACTCAATAAATGTTACCTGCTATTAATTTTGTCAAAGAAAGACTCAAGAGACCAAAACATTTAGAAAAGAAAAAATTTCACTTGGAAAGAAATGCAAAGAAGTCCAACTTCAAAAGGACCAGCTAGATGAATAAAAGCACAAGTATTTAAAGGAAACAAATGTAAAATTGCCAAGGTTACCAAGTTATACAGTAGTCTGTTCGTGATTAAAAAACTTAACAAAGCAAAACAGGATCTTTCTCAAGAGATTACAATATCCACAAAGGAGGTGACCTATGTTTGGGCACCGACATTGCACAAGGCAGAGATGAAGCTGTCTTTGCCAAGATTGATGGGAAATACTCAAGGTTTTAATATTGGAGGGATGTGGGCTCAACAGACTGACTCTGTATTCTTGGGTTATCTCAGGGTGCAAATTGCTGTTTCTTTATCCTGACTGAGATACATGATGTGCTTAGCCATAATGGAAGCAAGAAAGTGTCAGTTTTCCTTTCATATTATTCCTGGCGGCGGGGGGAATCTAGAAGCAAATGTACCAAACTGCGAACAATGGTTATCTCTTGGAAATAAGATGAGAAGAGCTCACTATTTACTGGATGCTTGTGTAGCATTCGAATGCTTTACGTGTTCACAAATTACATCCGTAACATGTAAAAGAACTAATAAGATCATACAAATGTTAAATATCTAAGCCATCCCGTTTCTTTCTAGTTCTCGCACAGCAGATAGGATAGTTTGCTTTCTAAGCTCTTCAGAAAAAGATTTATAAGCCGTGCATTTTCTCTACAACCCATTTCCACCACTTCAGTCTATAGCATCTGCCAGGAGAGCCTTAGCACGCAATTCCAATTGGGAAGGGAAAAGAATGACAGCCAATGAACAGGGGAGGGGAGCATTAATTCCTCCTTGCTTCTTTGTTAGTTCTCCACCCCAAACCCTGAGATTCCTCAACCAGTGAAGTCCTTCAGAGTGAAATCTGGGAGTTCTAAAGTCCCCCACCCTCATCTCTCCATATCCTTACATTTCCCCAGCAGATTTGCCCCTGGGCAGCCCCTTCTTTAAGGACCACAGGAGGAAATGGATTCATAAGAGAACTCATGGGGGGAGGAGAGTCCACCGTGGATACTGAAAGAGGCTTTCATCTGCGTTTCAAGCCAACCATGGCCTCATTCCTGGACGACTCAGCATCTCCTTTAGGAGCCCCAGCGAGAGGGTGGTTTGCAGAGAGAAGGGTCACATACAAGATGCCAGACCGGCAGCAAGTGATGAAGGGTGAGCAAGACTCACTGATGGCTTGCACCCAAATCCCTCTCGGCCAGGTCACCAGTATGGCTCTGCTAACCTGCAGTAAACAAGCAGCTCAAGAAGCCCCCCCTCACCTGTGCTCATGGCACAGATAGAGACGTACCCCTCGGTATGGCACAGACTTACTATTCTTCCCACTTGAGAACATGAAACTGGTTTTTTCATCCAAACAGCCAGGAGTTGACAATATTTGGGGGCGGGAGGGGTCTCGTTATTTTTCCTCTGGTTACAGCAACACGAGTGCATTGCCATGACAAAGTGCATCTCAGAACTGCGTTTTCCAAAGCAGCACAATAGGATAATGATCACCTTAGGAGCATCTGAGTTTACATAATTTTAAACTGGATTGTGAAAAATATAAGAATTAAAAAAGATATAAGCTGGACTGTGAGTTCAGAATTTGGGGGTCTACGTAGTGACTTTGATCATGAAGACTCTAAAACAAACTTGGGTCCTCAATGATGCTGCTCCAGCGAGGGGCAGAGCCTGATCATCTATGATTCTGATAAGTAGCCCAGATGAGTCTTCTGCACCCCAAAGACCTCAGTGTTGGAGGAAGAACAGACAGATGGTGGCAATTCACAATAAAAGCTAACATTTATGGCGCATATGCTATGTGCTGGGGCCATGCTAACCACTTTGCATGCATTAACTCGTTGGCTCCTCCACTGGAAGGAGGTGCTACTGCTATTGCCCCCAGTTTACAGATAAGGACACCAATGCTCAGAAAGCTTGATAACTTGCTCTCATTCTCATAGCGGCTAACACATGGAATTTGAACTCAGCTCTCTGAGCTTAGAGCCCATGCTCTGTTACGCACTTCCTCGGAAGTGCACCTTGACTGGGCAGGGCATTATAGATAGCTGTCTAGACCTAAGGTTTTCAATCCTTTCAGAATTTCAGAATCTCTCCAGGACAACTATCTGTATTTAAAACAAACAAACAAACACTAGCCAGGTGTTTCTAATAAATACTCAGGGTTGAGCACGCACTCCAGAATTCTGGAACTCTTCCTGCTAGAAGTTCTGGACGTCACTGCAGGTCTCTGCCGTCCCATTCGCACCAGACACCTGCACACAAGCCCCCTTCACTGCCAAGGCCCCCAGCTTGCTGTGAAGGTGGCCAGAACCCAAGAATTAATGGAAGGTTCTGGAAGTGGAAAGCTCAGTGGTATACTGGGCGTTTCCCTGGCTTGTAATTGTCTGCATGTGCTTAATCCCCCTTAATAGTCCAGGAAGAGGAGCAATTATTACCGACATGCTGTGATTTCAGGATCAAGAACAGAGAGGTTCCCACTGAAATCTAAAATTCACCCGCACCGATCAACCTCTGTCCATAACTCATGAATACGTATTTCCAGTCTTCTTTCGGCAGCAGCAGAACTTTGGGGGGAGCCTCAGTAATGGGAGTTATGATAAAGAGGGCTTATTAGAAGATTGTTCAGCTATCCGGGCCATCTGCTCTGCAGCATTCTCTGAGCACCTCCACTTTGCCCCCAAACTCACATCCTGTAGGGAAATGGATATATTCATTCACCCACTTAGCCAATACCTATTTCTTGAGTTCCTCCAATGTACCAGACACTGCTCAAAGTATAAGCAACAAAGGCAATATTTAAAATATTCAACAAGTATTCAAATATTCAACAAAATATTCAGTCAGGAAGGATGTTCTGCTGGGCCAAGTGGTAACACTTAAGTAGCTGGATCATGGGGAAGTCTGCAGGGATTCAGAGGTGGGGTGGCCAGGATGGCTGGGATATTGGGGGGGGGGAGCGCTGCTCTTCACCAGCTAGTACAGAAGTAGACCGGTGTTTTCCCAGCTGGGAAAGCCATATAGAGTAGGTACCCATTGAATGACAGCTTGGTTCGGGGATAGAGGGTAAACAGTTCAGCCAAGGTCCCTGACCTTGTGGATTGAACATCTAGTGCAGGAGAGGTGAACTTCTTCTGTAATGGACCAGGCCTTGAGGGCCATATGGCCTCTGATCTAGCTACACAACTCTGTTGTAGCATAAAAGCAGCCACAGACAATCGTAAACAGCTGAGTGTGGCTGTGTTCCAAACCAAGTTCATTTATAAAAACAGCAGGCTGGATTTGGCCCATGGACCAGGGTTTGCAAAGCCCATTCTGCTGGATGAGACGTGCATACCTGTTCATTATACAAATATTTGTCAAGCATCTTCTGCATGACAAACATGGCACTGGGTACTGGTATACCTTACGGAACAAAAGATAAATGGTCCCCCGTAGCACTTACACTCTAATGGGAGAGGCCAAAGCAAACCTTTTAATGTGCTAGGGTAAGTACTAAGACGAAGGTAATCGGGAAATCCAGAAGGGGAAGGAAGTTAGCCCCGGAGTCCAGGGAAGGCTTCCTGGAGGAGGTGGTAACAATGTTGCCTGCTCAGATCAGCCTGAGGAGCGCATGTCTTTCCCTGTGGGTTGTCTGTCATCACCAGCTCTTCCTTTGTGTCCCCCAGTCTCTGAACAGCTACAACGATGGAGACATCGAAGGATCCAAGCGGCTCGGGAGGAATGCCAAGTGGGTGGCCATCGCCTCCATCATTATTGGCCTTCTCATCATCGGTATTTCTTGTGCAGTTCACTTCACAAGGAAGTAAGTAGGCTTTTTGAATCCCTCCCGATGTAGAATGCCTTCTCCCGAATGCCCATCGCAATCTGTGAGGACAGGTTAGGTTATGTTCCAGGAGCAAACAATCCCAAACCAAAGAGTTTCCATTTTTACGTCACTGCGGGTACACAAGCCATGGTGCTTTGTGGAGGGTCTCTCTTCTACCCAGTCACTCAAGGCCCAGGCTATCCGAAGCCCCGCTGTCCTCTAGCTGCTCTGTCTAGAACAGGGATCAACAAACTTTTTCTACAAAGGGCCAAACAGTAAATATCGTCGGTCTCCATCACCATCTCATGTGACCACTTAACTCTGCCATTTTAGCACAAAAGTGGCCATATACAATATGCAAGCAAATGAATGAGTACGGCTGTGTTCGATAGACCTTTATTTACAAAAACAGGTACCTGGCCCAGGGGACATAGTTTTCCAATCTCTGAAAGAGGAGAGAGGACCGGAGAACCCCACATGGATTTGCACCGCCTCAGTCCTGGAGTAACCAATGTCCCTTAGGCTCACAGTTTATTAGCTAGAACCAGTCACACAGTATCACCTCTCTGTTAGACAGAGGGAAACGTGTGGGAATCAACGGGATATTAGGGTTATTGCTTGCTCGGCCTTACCATCTGATCTGCTAAATGATGTCATGATTTTGACTCAACTGGCCCACCTGTTCTTAGCGTAAGGGCAGAAGGGCGACCATATATTTTTGGTATTGCCCACGTGCTCTCATCCCATAAAGAGATGGCTGCTGTTGCTATTTCTCTCTGGACTTGGACAAATTTATCCTGATTTCTCGAGCCAGCTGAGATGGGCTAAATCTGCTAGAAGCACTGACACTTCCCATCGGAGGCCTGACAAAGGGCAAGGTTGTGTGATGGATGGCCAAGGCCCGGAAATGACAAGCCCAGATCCATCGCAGTCTATGTCATTCCTGGCAAGGCAGATAAGGATTCTGAGACATCCTTTAGCTCTTCTGCCAGAGCAGCTCAGTGAGCCGTACACAATTTCCCTCAAGCTGAGAGGGTCAGCCCCTTTGGCTTGGTCTCAGGAAAGGCTCACCTGGTGGGCGAGAGACGGAGGGGACATCCTGAGCCTGCCAGATCGGCCAAGCCAACCTGAGCAGCCGAGAGGGTAGTAAATTGTCACAGGAGGTCAACTTCCTATCAGACAAGCCAGACCCAGGAGCAATGGGGGCAGCTGGATGGAGGGGCAGATGCAAAGACAGAAAGTGTCGCAAAGGAAAAAATAGATGGCTTTGACCACGGAGTGGAGAAAAGGACACTAGAACATCAAAGGAAGCTCAAGGTGTCTTGCCTACAAGATGGAAAATGGACGATGTTGGCCTATGAAGAAGACGGTGAGAAAACAGATATGAACACACCCAACTTTATTCTTTAGGGAAGGCATCATGTGCTTGCATGTGAGCATGGGGTTGTGGAGTGTGGAGTTAAAGGTATTATAGGTATTATAATGCAGGTTTGGCACCAGGTGTCCTGGGCACAGCTTCCCCCTCTGCTACTTACTGACTGTGAGACCCTCAGCCAAGTGCTAAACCTCAGTTTCTTCATCTGTAAAATGGGGATTATAGCAATACCCATTGAATAAAGCTATTGTGAAGGTTAATTAGATGACCTGCATATATAGCATGGTGTCTGCTCCTTCGTTGGTACACAAAAAATGCAAACCATTTACTAACCCTATTATTACTACTGTTATCAGTTATCAACCCGGCTGGGAGAGGACCTCAGAATTTAAGATACTACCAAATAGAGTTCAAGGCTTTGTGCTTATGAGCTAAGTTCAAAGGACGGTGTTCCAGGGGAATGAGGCGAAGTCTTGGCCTGACTCCTGGGAACCTGTGAAAATACATACTGCCCAGATCAGTGTTGAACTGAGTTATAATAATAGCAGCTGACACTAACATAGAACTTGGCATAGGCCAGCGACTGTCTAAGCTCTTACGTGAATTAATCCCCATTGAATCCCCACAGCAACCCCATGAGGTAGGTATTATTATGTTCCCTTTGCAGATAAGGAAACTGAAATAACTTGCCTGATGTCTCACAGGTAGTTAGCAATCATGGCAGGGTTTAACCTGGGATAATCTGGCTTTGAGAGCTGGTAAGCTGCGTTCTTCACCACAATGCCACACTGCCTCTAAGCCAATAACCAGTATACTCCATAACAAAAACCAGTGGATAGCACTCGCCTTGTGGCTACCTCCAGAACTGATTTAGATGGGGGTGGTATGGGGAGGTTTCAATCTGCAAAAAAAAAAAAAAAAATGTGTGATGAGACAGCACCAAGGGTAACAAAATCAAAACACTGCAGGAGGTATGCAAGGAATGTGCATGAATGGGGTAGCCTGGTTATAGTACTATAGGGATGTTCCAGAGCACAGTCCAGCTGATTGTGACCACTTAGAATGCAGACCCCATGGAGCCCATTTTTCAAAAGACATTGGAAAGCTAGGTTTTCATCTCAAATCTCCTAGTTTGTAGACGTTGGCAACCAATTCACAGTATTTAAGCACATGGTGAGGGTCAAAAACGGAAAAAACATACAAAAACCGCATCTCCAGACTGGACACTATCTACTTTGCAGTCTCTGATGGGCAATTTGGCTTTCAGAGATCAGTGTGCCCATTAGACACCATCCAAGAAGTTTTACAAGGGACCCAGAAGTCTTCATATGTGGGGACTTTCTCCATTCTTATTATCAACGTTTCTATCTGGAGACAAAGCATCGATGTGGATATGCCTGGGATTGATGTTTTGTTAGCAGTTATAAATGATCCAAGAGGGAGTCATCCCCTCCAACCCTTCTTCCTAAAAAGCAGTGATTCACGGTGGTTAGAACCTAAACTTCAACTCTGGCTTCACCAGAATTCAAATCCTAGTTCCACCACGCAGACCACCCTGGCAAGTTACTAAACTCTCTCAGCCAGTTTCCCTATCTGTAAAGTGAGGCTAGAATTACTTCCCCACCTGTATGGTCAGGTTCCTTTTAGATGCATTTCCCTCCATGTTATCAAAGAAAACAAAAAATATTTTCCAGAGTTAGAATCCTATGGAGAAACTTAAAGGCTTTGTTGTATGTGTGTGTGTGTGTGTGTGTGTGTGTGTGTGTGTGTGTGTGTGTGTGTAAGAGAGAGTAAGAAACTAGCCCTTAGAGAATGAAATCAATTCTATCTTAAGACCAATAACAGGCCAATTTCTCAGTAATCCTTTGAAATAAAATTTCTCAGCCCTGGGAGGAACTGAGCAGCAATGTAGAATTACTAAGGCAGAGTTCCCTAACTTTGAGCTGCATGCGAGTTGCCTGGGGAGGTTTAAAAGAAGGTGACATCGGGGCCTCATCTCAAAGCATTCTAAGTCATTAAATCAGAAGTGAGACCCAAGAATCTGCATTTTCCAGCTCCCTGTTCCCACCCTGGGGTTTGGATGCAGGTGGTCCCTACAATACTCTTTGCCTAACATCCTCCTTCCCAAACCCAAAAGGAAGAACGCACTAACGGAAACTAGCCTTTAACAGAGTGGCCAGTCTTCATTTCCATCAGCAAACTCATCGCCAGGAATGTGTTATGTCTCACTTGTTGCCAAGGAGGGGAGTCAAGTTACCACCAAGGAGCCTACCCACCCACGGGGAGGCTCTTTTGCAACAAACCTCAAAGCAGTCAGGGTTTCTACTGAGAGGGCCTGGAGAAGCCTAACGTTAGAGAAGTCCATTCTGGACAGGAGACAAAAAGCCTTGAATAGGTGACTTTTCTGAATTTCATTCAAAAAACTGTTTGAAGTAAATGACTGCCTTTTAAAACTATGAGGTCCTGCCTTTAAAAAAAAAATGTATTCTTTATCCTTATCAGCAACACTGTAACTAATCCCGAAGTCCCGGCCTTTTAAAAAAATTACTCTGTGGGGCGCCTGGGTGGCTCAGTCCTTAAGCGTATGCCTTCGGATCAGGTCATGATCCCAGCGTCTTGGGTTCGAGCCCCACATCGGGCTCCCTCTCCACGGGAAGCCTGCTTCTCCCTCTCCCACTCCTGCTTGTGTTCCCTCTCTCGCTGTGTCTCTCCCTGTCAAATAAATAAAATCTTAAAAAAAAAAGAAAAAAAATTACTCTGTATCCTTATCAAGAGCACTGTAACCCATCTCTGCTCCCCCAGATGATGGAAATTCCAGGTGGACAGACTGGGGTCATGAGAGTCTTTATCCAAACTCAGAAAAAGGTCTCATTCATCCTAATTTCACAGGATATCTCTGCAAGCCATGTGGCAGTTGGAGCAAAGAAAAAGTTTTATGACATCAAATCCACAAAGACTGGAAATCACTGACCCTAAAACATTCAACAACTTGGAATGGAAGGTGGTGCTCTCAGAAGAGAAGTATTCTGGTGCCAATGGAATCAGAGACTTGCAGGCTCTCCAAGCCAGAAAATTCCCGGCTCTCCAGCTCCTAGGGAAAGTGGAAAAATGAATCGCACAGAGCCCAAACATTTAAATATTGCTGCAGTCTCTTTATTGATCGAATCATTCATGTCCCCAGCCTAAAGCAACCTGTCTGCAAGCTTTTATTTTCTGCTGGTGCCTTGAGGATTCGAGCAAAGTGAGGTTATTCTCAAAGTTTCGGAGCCACCTATGACAGATTCAGCTGGGATGTTTGTGAAAATGCAGATTCCTGGCCTCCAATCAAGACCCTGAGTGGCCCTGAAATATGCATTATCACAAGCAACTCCCCGCTCCCCAAAATATTTCTAGGTATTCTGAAGTTGGAGAACCACTGTTGTAGGGCTTTGCATTTAACAGAGAACCTTCTTGCCTGTGTGAACATATGCCACAAAACAGGACTTTTTTACATCCCTAAGATGCCTGGTAGAAGCTTCAGCTACTGCTGCTTCCTCCCTACTCCCTAGAGACCTTTACACAACTCCCAGGTTTGTTCTTCCCTCTCTCCTCATGGTCAAGTTCACGGTCACATATCTGATGCCTTGTAGAATTCAGTGGGACTTCCTTAGCAGCAAAAATAGTTGACCATGACAAAGCCTGGATGTAAGGCAGATGAGTATTGTCAACCACAAATATGATACATGACATTCAGGGTACTTTCATCTTACTCGGGGGTGAGGTTCTAATGTCAGGGCATCGTGTGAACTTTGAGGATAATAAAAATTCATCTTAGAAGCATCCATAGGGGGATGCCCTATTAGAGATTCACACCCTGTAACTGGTCAGCCCAACAGAGCCAGTGTTCCCACCAGTGTCGGAAGAGATGACGTTCCTTGGGTTGAGCACCGGCTGAAATAGTTGGCTGTTTAGGGATCATGGCATATGTTCAACACTGGAACCAAGCTCCAAGCTTACACGGAAGGAATAGGAGTCATATACCCATCCATGCTCATGAGCATTGAGCATGATGATGGCCAGAATCTCCAGCTCCATTTAAACAACTGCTTTTTTTTTTTTCTTTTTGAGAAACATGAATGGTTCATTCATCATAAGTTAAATGCATGTACAATGCAACTCTACTGAACTTACATCTCTGGATGGCCTTGTAGGCATCTAAATAGTCAGGCACACCCCTACCATGTATAAAAAATGCTTGTTTGTCATTCTTAGCAATAAAAACCTTCAAGCTCCAAAGTTTCCATTAAGGAAGAACGAAACCTCCTAACTGGATTAAGCATCCCATGACAGTCTCCCATTAGCAGACACAAAGTTAGCAGATATTATTAACCCATTATGCACTGGTAAAGCTTATGTCTTACAAACACGCTGGCATGAGTCCTTTCCTGGCCTCAAAATATCCTTCAATTGCATTAGGATTGGAAGTAAGCATATGTATCAAGGTGGGCAAGAAGCAAGAAGGTGGCCTTTTTGCAAAAACGTGAAAGCAAATCCATCTTCTTTCCTACATGATTGGTTGGACTAAAACTTAATGGGGATTGTTCTGCATAGATGTGTCTTCAGAGAATTCTTGTGATTTCACGAATGAAAAATGGGGAACATTAGCTACTTCCAGAAGTCACATCTAAGTCATCATTAACAATGGAACGATTCTGGCTTTGAAAAGGATATAAACTGGTGGACTTTGACAGAGGAAAAAAAAAAAAAAACATGAAAAAGATGTTACCAGTAACCAGAGCAACACAAATTAAAGTAACAACGATAGACTTTTTTTTTTTTTTTGGTCTGCCTGACTGAAACAATTAAAAAGATGGATAATATCAAGGTTGGTGAGAGTGCGAAAAATTAGATACAACACTGTTGGTGGAAGAGTGATTTGGGACCGTCTTTTGGAGGTCAAGTTGGATACATCTATTAAACTTTAAAATCCACTCGCCACCCACACAGCAATTATACTTCTGGGTATCCTTCCTAGATACAGGTGCACAAAAAGGATATAGAACAACGGCTCTTTTCCCTAGCTACACATTAGAATCACCTAGAGAGCTTTAAAAAAAAAAAAACAAAAAACAAAGAAACAACAATGCCCAGGGCCCACCCTGGATCAGTTAAATTAGAATCTCCAGTGATAGGGCCAGGCATTGGTAGGTTTTAGGGCTCTCCAGAAGATTCTAATGTAGCAAGGGTGGAGAACCGAGGATATGCAGTGATGTTCACTGCAGCTCTGTTTGAAATAGGGGAAACCATGAAACGACCTAAATGCCCATCGGTGGGAAAATGAGTAAATACACAGTGGTTTATTCATAGGATGGAGTACCACACTGCGCCTTAAACATGGATAATCTCCCATACTGCGGCTTAATAAGGCCCCACATGATCTGGTTGCTGCCTCTCTGTCTTAATCTCGCAGCACCCTCCCTCCTCCACTTCTGCTACACTGAATTCTCTCTCTTCTTTGAGCAACACAAAGACCTGCCACAGGGCCTTTGCACTTGCCCGCCCCGCTACCTAGAATTTTCTTCCTTCTAATATCCACGCGGCTTGTTCCCCATCTCTCCTTGAGATGCTTGCTCATAGGTTAGCGGAGAGGCTACCCCTGACCAACTTCTCTAAAATAGCACCCACAGCCCCGCCCTCCTTCCCTTGGTCCCCTTATCCCAACTTTACTTTCCTTCCGTACTTACCACTCCCTGAGAAACCAAATATATAATATATAATTATACATACAATATATTGATACATAATTACACGTTTTATGTATTAATATACATACAATCATATATACTTTTATGGTCTATCTCCTCCTACTGGGATGAAAACCAAAAACACTTTCATTTCTGTCATTGCCCATAGTGATAGAGCATAATGCTTCAGGGTGCTCACTTTGAAGCTAAACTGTTGGGGTTTAAATGCAGGTTCTACGTCCAAGTAGCTGTGTGCTCTTGGGCACATCTTTTAACCAGTCGGTGCCTTAGTTTTCTTGTCGGTAAAATAGGGATAAAACAGTACCTAGCCCACAGGACTGTGAAGATTAAACTGTGTAAAACACAGTGCCTGGCACATGGTATTCACCATGTAACTGTGGTCCCACAGTTACTTGTCATCACCAGCATCTAGAGCACTGCCTGGCATGTAAATATTTATTGAGTAAACTGATGAATTAATATACATATGTCATATATATCTTATATATATGATACATACCATATATGGGTATAGCATTATCCTATTTATATAAACACACAAGATGAATTTCTGAGTGCACACTTAGAGGATGCACACCAAATCCTAACGGTGCTACAAGCCCTTGAGGAGGAGAATGAAGTTCAGAAATGCTCAGAAAGCATTTCCTTGCATCTGTATCATTACGGGTTTTTATGGTTTTTTTGCACGCACCGAGTGTAAAGGCAAATATGTTTCCAGATAAAACGTTTCTCAAAAGGAAACCAGTGCTTAGACTCAAAAGTATGCAGATGCACTGGTCCAAGGTCAGTGCTGGACGTCTCCTACAGAGAACGGAAGCCCTTGGGCTAAGAAGGCTCGGGCCGGCTCTCTCTCTCTTTTTCACTGTCTGTTTGTCCCACACAGTGCCTGAGCAACCAGCAGTCTGCCGCAAGCACGGAGGATGGACCTCATCCACATACACCCCACAGGAGTTTCTGAGGAATGGACCCTTGACTTCAGACCGTGAGATCTCTTCCTCCAGGACTCTCCAGAGGCAGGTCCCTGGCAAATGAACTTTGAAAAAAAAAAAAAGAAAAGAAAGAAAGAAAGAAAAAGAAAGAAATGGAAAAAAGCCCCAAGTTAAGGAAAACCAAGCAGCACAAGACCAGCCAGTCACTGATTAAAAAAAGAAAGAAAGAAAGAAAGAAAGAAAGAAAGAAGGAAGGAAGGAAGGAAGGAAGGAAGGAAGGAAGGAAAGAAAGAAAGAAAGAAAGAAAGAAAGAAACAAAGAAACAAAGAAACAAAGAAAGAAACAAAGAAAGAAAGAAAGAAAGAGAAAGAAAGAAAGAAAAAGAAAGAAAGAAAAAAGAAAAGAAAAAGAAAAAGAAAACCTCAAGTTTCACTGTCTGAGTTTAGTGAAAGCCTCTGTGTCCATTCCTCTTCTGCAGAGATGAGCCTCAGGAAATCTCAGTATTGCTAATGGTGGGGGAGGGGGATCCAGATCTGGTGGGGAGCCAGAGGTCCTAGGAAGAGCAATGGAGGCTGGTGTCTGCAAAGTCGAGCACGAACAATTGCAGCATGTTTCAAGTTGTCTGACAGAGTGGGATTTGTGCTTTTTTTTTTTTTTTTCATTTTTACATGTCGGAGGTAGTGGGCCCTCCTCCGTCAGCTGCTCCCCGCCACAACTCCCAGAGTTCAATCAGTCCCCAAAGAAACCAAGGAAGGGGCTTTCTGGCCTTTTGCCCTGACCTCAATCTTCCAACAGTCCCCTCCCTTGCTTGCATCCACCGCTGGGCACCTCACTTCACTTAAAGACTCTGAGAATGTACTTAATGGTCAATTCTAGGTACAGGAGCACCTTCCCCATCCCAGTTTTGGGAATAAACTGGCTGTGTTTTATGGAATGTGCTTTTTTTCAAACTCTCTTTCTTTTTTTTAGCAAGTCTCAGGCACGATCTTTGATTTTCCTGGATGCCAACCTGGCAATGCCACCCACTGTTATTTCTTTTCCGTCAAATGTAACCCCTTTAGGTGTGATGGTACTGATTTAATGATGCCCTTATTCTGCCTACCAGAACACGCCAACCCAGTGTTTCACAGAATGTGCAGCGTACCGCTGGTGGTACTCAAGATAATTTTTAAGTCGGTTATAGACAACATTAAGTGATGCCAATCACAAAGTACATTTCCCCTTTTCTAGTCTTGTCCAATGCTGATTACAGCAAAGAGAAAGCCTCTGTTTAGTGAGCATGGGTCCTCAACACCTTTCCGTGACTTTAGCTCTTTTCCCTTCTTCATAAAGAAAGAGCAGGCCTCAGGTTCAAAGTCGAGATAGAACTCAATAGCATAGTCCTGTTTTTGTTGTATTTCTTTTATTAATTACCTTCCATTTACAGTTTCCCCATAGGAATGTGATCTATTGTTTCTATTCAAATAAATTTACATAAGAAAAATAAGTGGACTCAAAGAAAATATCAAGGGGTTAACAAAACAGGTGATATGTATATATGGCAAAAATAACTTCAAGAACTCATATGAGAAACACAGTAAAAATGAACTTTCCTAAGCAAGAGAAAAGGCAGCTTATTCTAAGTGAATAAACATGAGGCTGAGAAAACACCTGCGTCCCAGTGCCGTTTGTGCCACTAACTCGCTATGCAAGCTGATTTTAGGCAAGTTTCTTAGCCTCTCTGTGCCTCAAATTTCTTCATCTGGAAAATGGACATAAGAACACCTGCCTACATACCTCAGAGCATTATTCCGAGAATTAATTGCCGTAATAGATGGGAATGCCCCTGGAGGGAGATTCTAAGTGCTACACAAATACAAAGCATTGTTCTTAGATTACTATGAATCTCAGGCTGTTTGTTAAAATCCTGGAAACTAGCAAAACAATAAATGTTGGTGGACATCAGATGCCATGGGCCCTTTCACCTGGACGTCTGCCACGAGCCAGCACTTGTCCCAGGAGGAAACGGAATCAGGGCCACGAATTCTCAGCACGCAGGGATCCTAGCATCATTTCAGTGTACTGGGTCCCAGTTTCTGTTTCAGACATTTTGTTTCTTGTTTGTTTGTGTTCGGGTCCCTGATCTTTTACCCAAATCAAATGAGAAGTGTTGCTGAGAGGCAGAATAAAAATGGTTTTAAGTAACCCTGTTTACTATGGTCTGTAAGTTGCGTTTTCTTGATGTTCCCAACCTTCTGGAGACTCCCATAATCACAATGGGCTCCTGGATCCCAGCCTAAGCCTGTAAGGAGGAACACAGAGAAGCTGGTGGTAGGGCTAAGGAGGTGTCGACTCAGAAATGCCCTCCCAGGAGGCACTGAAAATGTTCCTCTCACTGAAATCACTAAATGAGATCCCTGGGACCCAGAGGGGGGCCTGATTTTTGCTGGGTCCTCAGGACCCGGCAGAGAGCTTTCATAACTGATAAAGTGGGGTGATAGTCTTCTCCAGGGCTTCCTGCAAGACTGAGATCATCCTTGCTCCACTCCAAAAAACAGAAAAAAGACTGACCAAGGACATCAGCCAGAGGACACTTTTAGCAGCCAGTGACCAAAAAAAAAAAAAAAAAGCTACAACAAAAAGTAGAGTTTACCAGTTCCTCTAACTGAAATTTTGAGAAATAGCTTCAGGCACGGCTGGATCTCAGTGCTCAGCATTAAGAACTTCTTCTCCCTATTATTTCTCAGCTTCAACTTGCTGAGTTCATTTTGGTTTCGTGATGGCCGTGATGGCTGCCACCAGCTTCTGGCTTCTCCCACCAGCTTAGCGATGCGGCAGAAATGAAGTGTTTTTCCCCTAATAGCTACGGAGGTGGGGGGCCAGGTTTGATTTGAAATAATGCAAAACTGACTCAGAACGAGAACCAGTCCATCAGTATGGATACCAGCCATTAACGAACAGGTGTGGCCACTCTTCCAACACAAATTGAATCCGTGGCCAGGGGTGTGTGGCACTCTCATTGGCCAGGCCCAGGCCCGGCTCACAATTCAGCCAGTGGAACTGAGGGTGAGGTCAGCTCCGCCCAGACTTTATGGATTGAGGGAGTGGGAAGAATGGTTTCCCAAAGGAAAACCAAAGTGCTTTTACCAGAAGGAGAGACAGAAGCTAAACAGAAGAAACACTGTCTGCATTAGGCATGCCGCTCCTTACTACGCCTGCCACAAGCAAGGGCAAAAGTAAAGCGGGGCGCCTGGGTGGCTCAGTTGTTAAGCGTCTGCCTTTGGCTCAGGTCATGATCCCGGGGTCCTGGGATCAGCCCCGCATTGGGCTCCCTACTCGGTGGGGAGCCTGCTTCTCCCTCTCCTGCTCCCCCTGCTTGTGTTCCCTCTCTAGCTGTGTCTCCCTTGGTCAAATAAATAAATAAAATCTTAAAAAAAAAAAAGTAATATAAAAGCGTTTCAAACCATCTCCCCAGTCTGTTGTCACTCTCATCCACTCCCTCATTCGATCGTTATTTACAGAGCACCTGTTCGGCCATGGGCTAGGCTCTGCAGATTCCAATATGATCAAGACACACCCTGGGAAGAGTGTGCAGTGAGGAGCAGACACATAGTCAACAATGAGGAGAAAACGTGAGGATGTGCTAAGACAGGCATGAACGGTGTTCTGCAGTCTTTGCAGGAGGTGCCACTGGCTACATCCAAGGCCAGGGGGGCGGGGAGGTAGCCTCAGGGAGAAAATGTCCCTGTACCACCATTCTGTGCGTTGCTAAGGTGGATATGGGTACAGTCCTTGAAGCTGCCCTATCTTTACCCAAGAGTTACGGGCAGAAGCAGATGCAGACATAAATTCGCTGGCCTCAGCTCCTGGATCAGCAAATTATCTTTGGCCTATGCTAGGACAGCTGCATTCAGCAAAACAGCATTATGCATGTATCTTGATATGTAATCCTAGATCCAGGCTTCTAAATATAAGAGACAGTTTTGGGCCACTGATTACAAAAAAAAAAAAAATTATTCTAAGACAGCATCCACATTCATTGGCTACTACCAATCCATAAAAAACACTCGTGGATGTTGGATATTTGAGCCTGGAGAGTTACCCTATAAAAACAGGTCCCTAAACCAACACACTTTGAATTCCGGTTTTGACACAGGCAGAAAGAGGCATAAAGACCACCCAGGCATCACCCATCCATCATTCCTGGAGAAGCCACAGAAAGAAAAATTCCCTTCCCAATACAGATGTATTATTTGTTCCAATGGAGATTTTCTTATCAGGGCTCAGAAGATGGAAGTACAGAGTTGCCTTTGTGTATTCTCCTGGGTCAAGCATCTGCATTTTATCTGTGTACTTGGTTGGGCAGCCAAACCTCGGCTGGGCAGCCAGGTCAAACCTGGGATGGTCCCAATTTTCATCCCTCTTCCGGTCTCAGCACCCGGTTCACCATCACATGCTGGCTCACGGGAGGTGTTCTGCCATTTTAATTTTCTAAAGCTGTCTGCTCCTGGCACTGCCACGGAGTGTCGATTCCTCCGGGTGACACGGAATCCCACGTATGAGGACTGGGTGTACTGCAGAGTGAATATACTGAGAGGCACTCGGGAGAGGCCAAATCCTGCCTGTACAGAAGTAACAAGTGGCCTGATGACCAGCATGACAGAGGGCCTCGCACAGATCTCAACACCTACCAGGGAAGGTAAACAAATATTTCTCAAGCCACTCCCAAAGGTCATCCAAACAATTACAGTAGTCTTCTTAGAGGTCTCGGGTGGTCTTCATTGCAGATTGGCGCTATAATAAATACCACAAACTCAGTGACTTGAAAACAACCCACATTTATTGCCCTACAGTTTTGGGGGTCAAAAGTCTGAATCAGGTCTCACAGGGCCAGAACCAAGATGCCGGCAGGGTTGCATTCCTTCCCGTATCTTCTCAGGGAGAATCGTTCCCTTGCCTTTTCCACCTTGCAGACAATGCCCGCGTTCCTCGGGCCCCCATCTCCTTCCATCTTCAAAGTGAGCAATGGCCCCTAGACTCTTTCTCACTTGGCATCTCTCTGGTTCTGACTTCTTGGCCTTCCTCTTCTCCATGTAATGACCCTTGTGGTTGCATGGGGCCCACCCTAGTCATCCAGGCTAATCTCCTTATTTTTTTTTTAAGATTTCATTTATTTATTTGACAGACAGACAGCAAGAGAGGGAACACAAGCAGGGGGAGAGGGAGATAATCTTATTTTAAAAGCAGCAGATTAGTAAGCTTAATTCCCCCTTGCTGTGTATCCTAACAGACTCACAGGTTCCAGAGATTGGTCTGGGGACATTTGGGGGAGACCATTATTCTGCCCACCACACCCTGCTTTCACAGTTGATCCCCCTACAGCACTCACAGCAGCCTGGCAGGATCTCAAAACCTAAACTGAACCATGTCATTCCTTGGCTGAAACCCAACCCACCCCCCCAGTGGCATCCCGTGCAACTACAACTCAAACTTTGAACCACGTCCCACAAAGCCCCCCATGATCAGAGCTTTGTCTGCCTCCCAGATCTCATCTCCTACCACTCCCGTTCCTGCTCCCTCCCTCTGCTGCAGCCCCACCCTGGCCTTCTGGCTCCTCCCCAGACAAGCCAAGATCATTCCTGCCTCAGGGCCTTTGTACATGCTGTTGCCTCTGCTCAGAACACCGAGCCCCGGATTCTCTCTTCCTCTTCCTCCAGGTCTCAGCTTCTCGGAGAGGGCTGCCCTACCAACACCCTACCCCTAGGGTCTTCTATTTGCACAATCACACAGCCCCAGAGTTTTGCTTCAAGGTCTATTACAATGGGGTTGGATACAGTCGCCAGTTGTATAATTATCATTTAATGCCTGTCTTTCCCAGCAGACTCTCAGCCCCTATGAGAGCAGGAATGCTGTTCACCTTTTTCACCTCTGCATTCCCGGTGCCTGGCACAGAGAAGGTTTTCAGTAAGAACGAGTAAATAAATAATGAATGAGAATGAGGGTGTAGAGCAGGGAGAAATGGAAAAAGAGAATAGAACCAAAAGTTGCTCCATTACCTTGGCCTTATTTTTACATCCTCTGGCAGATTTAAACCTCCCTTCCAAAGGAAGATGTGACTAACCAAGGAATCGGTTCAAAGTCCTGCCCCAAAACATCCTCGCATATTCCTTTGTCACTCATCATGATGGCCTGGAAAGCGGAAGTTATGAAAATTCAGTCCACCTAAAAGTTATTTCAAGAAGATACGGACCCCAATGAAGAACCCCAGCTTGTATATGTGGGTAACCTTTCCCCAAGGCTTCCTTTGAGGCTGGGCTGCCCCCTAGTGGAAGCAATGGACAAAGGCCCTTCAGGGGTTCCCTTTAACCCTCTGCGCTTCTGTAAGGAGATCCAGAAACAAGCTGGAGAGAAATCACACAATTTGATAGAGAAAAGAAGCAACAAGTTCAATAAAGTGGAAACGGAGCTAAGGCTTTTTAAGGTCTTACATTGGGCCAGGCACTGTGCTAAGCACTCTGTGCCATATAATCTTTGCAAGACCCAACTGAAAAAGCCACTCTTTGCTGTCCAGTTTGAAAAACAAGGAAACTGAGACGTGGAAAAGGTAAGTAACTGATTGCCCAAGGGCCCATGACTAGAAAGTGGTGGAACCAGGGTGTGAACCTGTGTGGGTTGACCCCAGAGCCTGGGATCCCAACCATAATGGTCCTTGCCTGTAGTCACTGGTTCAAAGCACTGAAGTACAGTCTGTTGCCTTTGAACCAGGCTAGCTCACTTTAAAACTTAGTTATGGCCACAGTTCTCAAAAGCAATGTAGGTACCAATATTCACATCTCTGTTGCTTAAAAACACTGAAGGTAGACAAGATGGCAAAATGCTTGGTGACCAAGGAAGGCAAAGTCTGGCTCAGTAGGATTTGTTCTTCAGTCTCTACATTCTGCAGTTCTAAAATTAGCTCTTTTGCCCCCAAGATATTGCTTAACCATTAAAAAGTGGGTAACTATAATAATGTTATTGAGGCAAACTTTATGGCTTGCTATCTACCAAGGAGTGTGCTGAGCCCTTAAATGTACTTTCACATAATTGCTGTTAACAACCCCAGATATAAATACCACAATTAAGTCATCTTTGCCTCTGAGGAAACTGAGGCACAGAGAAGTTAAAGAGTTTGTTCAAGGTCACATGACAGCAAAGTCTGAGGATTTGAGCCCAGGCAATTTGATTTTATTTATTTTTTAAGGTTTTTTTTTTTTTAAGATTTTATTTATTTATTTGACAGCGAGAGCAGGAACACAAGCAGGGGGAGTAGGAGAGGGAGAAGCAGGCTTCCCGCAGAGCAGGGAGCCCAACGTGGGACTCGATCCCAGGATCCTAGGATCATGACCTGAGCTGAAGGCAGACGCTTAACGACTGAGCCACCCAGGCATCCAGGCAATTTGATTTTAAAATCCATGTTCTTAATCACAACACCTGACTAACTCCCATAAATCACAAACTAGCTTTCATGGCTTTCAGTTCATAACTAAGAAAAAATAACAAAACTACTTTTCACACATAACAGAGTGAAATGACTTCATTGCCTATTCCCCACTTTCCATAAGTAGTTGCAAGCTTGACATAAATTTGTGTTGGCTGAACTTCTGGAACAGATTTGCAGTCATTATGACACGTTTTCTATTTAGAATCTTATCAGAGATTAAAGAAACTCTGAGGTCTCACTTCTCTATCTAAAATTGATTTTCAATGTATGATAATTGACATCCGTAGAAGACAAAACAACTACACACCTACTGCTTATGAACAGGAGCTCATCTGATTGGCTGATGTGTGATTTGGAATGCCATTGGTTGCAAGTGATAGAAAATCCAGTCAACTACCACAGTAAGAAGTTACTGCTTCTCACAGTGGAAAATTTCAGACAGAGGGCAAACTTCAAGGTTGATTTGATCCAGCAGATCACAAAGCTAGCAGACTATGGCTCTGTTTCTCTTTGAGTCTCTCCGTTCTGTTCTCCTTTGAGTATGATTCTTTGTTGTCAAACTAGCTCCTCAGGCTAAAAACTTCTTCATCAATGTTCTGGGAGATGGAAGACCTTTCTGCCCCAAACCATCTTGACGAAAGCCCTACACTTGCGTTGTAGGGTCATGCTGAATCCAGATTGGCACAGATCTGGGTTACATGCCCATTCCTGAAACAACTACTGTAGCATGAAGGGTGAGGTTGTCCAGTCAGGACCTGCCCCTGGAGTCACTCAGTAAATACTGGCTCTTACTAATTTTATTATTACAAGAAATGAGATGTTTTCATACCCAGGTAAAGTATAAGTAGAATGACCAATTATGGAAAAGTTGATCCGGCTCAGTCATAAATCAACAAACACAGCAGAACAATGAGATGTTCTGATTTTTTACTAATCAGACAGCTGAACAAAATTTTAAATGTTATAATGCTCAGTTTTGAAGAAGATGTGATAAACAGTCATCCCGAACATAATTGCTACTAGATTCTAGAGATAAATTTGGCAATTTCAAGCAAATGTTTTAAAGTATGTGCTCTTAGATCCAGTGATTCTATCATTAGGAAGTATTCCCACTATTTTACTCACAAAACTACACTGGGATATATAGATTGGTCAGGTTGTATGGGTATATGATGGCAGTGTTATTTGTGAAAGTCCAAAATGAAAAACAAAATGTCCATCAATAAAGACTGATTAGACTTCTGGCTTCCCATAATGGAGTAACATATTGGACTAATTCTCCTGTCTATAGCTGCTATCAATGCTGGACATTTTTTTTAAAATGAGAGGCTCTTGAGAACAACCAATGGCAGGCAAAAACTGTAAGGAACAGAACCCTTAAAAGAAGGAAATCATCCACATTTACCTGGATTTCCCTTTGAGGGGTCTCCAAGTCTGCATAACTCACATGGAATAAATGTCAAGCTGAAAGCAACAGTCTTGCTGGGCTGAGGAATCATAGGTTGGTGTTTGGGGCTCCTGGCGTACCTGGAAATTGAGGGGAGAAATCCCAGAAAAGATAAGAGCCACAGAGAAGGGGTACAAAAATCTGAATATAAACTCCCCTCAGATCCTTGGCTGACTCCTGAACTACATATGTGGAGCCCAGCAGGAGCAAAAGAAAGAAAAGAAGAGAAAAGAAAAAGACAGCTGCAAAGCTCAAGGAACTGAGCAGAGATTTTATCAGATCCTCGGTGCTGGGAGGCAGAGTTTGGGGTTTAAGTTCCACCAAATTAGGGAAGCCTGGTAGCCCCTCAGTCTTTCTGTTGAAACTCCAGAGGAGTCACACATTAGTAGTAAAGACCGTATCTAAGGACTAAAGTCTAGAATGCACAAAACCAAAATAGACCCACCCAAAAGAAGCCTAAAAGCATGCCTCCACTGGATAAATAAGAGTCACCAGTAATTTTACTGCCAGATAAATCAAAACCCAACACTATTCTGAGGACGATAACAGAATCCAAGTTCTCTGCAATACATCATACACAATGTCCAGGATAAAGTTTAAAAAATCACTGAACATGTGAAGAAGCAGGAAAGTATTATCAAGAGAAGAAATAGTTAATAGAAACAGACCCAAAGATAATGCAGATGTTGAAATAAGTAGGCAAATGCATTAAAATAAAGGCGATAAATAAGTTAAAGGATCTAGAGGAAAAAGTTAATGAGTGAAGATATGGAGAATTTCAGGAGAGATATGGAAACTAAGAAAAACTAGAAATCCTAGATCAGAAAATTACAAATTCTGAAAAAAAATTATTTGTGTGATATTAACAACATATGGGACAACACAGAAGAAAAGATCAGTGAACTTGAGGGTAGGTCCATAAAAATTATTCAAACTGAAGCAGAGCAAGAAAAACAACTTAAAAACAAAATAGAGCTTCAGTGACTGATAGAAGAATATCAGGCATCCCACCATATATGTAATCGGATTTCCAAAATAAAAGGAGAAAGAGAATAGAGCAGTAAAAAAATTTTAAAGAAATACTGACATAAATGTTTCCAAATGTTATTTAAAATATCAGCCCATATATTCAAGAAGCTCAAAAAACTCTAATATGGAAATGTTTAAAGAAAACCAAATTGCTGGAAACCGAAGTTAAAGAATAAAATCTAAAAAGCAGCCAGAGGTGGGTAAAATAGATTATATACATGGAAACAATGGTGAAAATAATTGACTTCTCATCGGAAACAATGGAATACAGAATACAGTAGAATGACAACTATATAAACAACTGTTAAGCTCCAGTGAAAATATCCTTTAAACAGAAAATGAAATAAAGACATTTTCAGCCAAACCAAAGCTGAGAGAGTTGGTTTCCTGCAGATCTGAAACACAAGAAATGCTAAAGGAAGTCCTTTAGGATGAAGGAAAGGAAAACCAGATGGAAATTAGTATCTATGGGGAAAAAAGTAAGTTCTGGAAATGTTAAATGTGTGAGTAATTGGAAAAGACCATAATCTTCATCAGAATCTCAACAGGACTTTTTGTACAAATTGAGAGGCTGAGTCTAAAATTTAGATGCCAGAGCAAAAGCCCCAGCATAGCTGAAACACTTTTGAAAAAGTGTAGCGAAGTTATAGGACTCACACTGCCTGATTTCACGACTTAGCTACAGTTATCAAGAAAGTGTGATACTGGTGATTAGACACAGAGATGAATGGAATAAAATAGGGTCCCAGAATAGACCTGCACATATATGGTCAATGGATTTTTCACAAAAGTGCAAAAGCAATTCAATGGGGGAGAAAATAAATGTTTTCAACAGATGATGCTGGAACAATCAGACATCCATATGCCAAAAAAATGAACCTCAACCCATGCCTCACATGGTAATATAAATTGACTCAAAATAGATCATAGATTTAAATGTAAAACCTGAAATGACAAAACTTCTGGAGAAAACACAGGAGAAGGTGGAGAAACTGGAACCGTTGTGCACTGCTGGTGCAAATATAAACTGGTTCAGCCTCAATGAAAACAGTATGGCAGTTCCTCAAAGAACCAAAAATAGAATTATCATACGATCCAGCAATTCCAGTTGCGGGTATACACCAAAAAGAACTGGAAGCAGAGACTCAAAGAGGTATTTGCACACCCATGTTCACAGCAGCAATACTCATAAGAGTCAAAAGATGGAAGCGACCCAAGTCGGCCAGTCAATGGATACACAAATGTGGTATATATGTGTCATAGGATATTATTCAGCCTTAATCAAGATGGAAATTCTGAGATAACTTACAACCTGGATGAACCTTGAAGACATTATGGTAACTGAAATAAGCCAGTCACAAAAGGACAAATGTTGTGACTCACTTGTAGGAAGGAGTCAAATTCATTGAGACAGAAAATAGAATAGTAGTTGCCAGGGGCTGGGCGAAAAGAGGGAGTATGGAGTTATGGTTTAACAGGTATAGAGTTTCCACTCTGCAAGAGAAAAAAGCTCTGGAGATGAATGGTGGCGACAGTTTTGCAACAATGTAAATGCACTTAATGCCACCAAATAGTACACTTAAAAATGATTAAGGGGGTGAGCCTCAGTGGCTCAGTCAGTTAAGTATCGGACTCTTGATTTCCGCTCAGGTAATGATCTCAGGGTCATGAGATCGAGCCCCGCATCGGGCTCTACACTCAGCTTGGAGTCTGCTTGTCCCTCTCCCTCTACTTCTACCCCCACTCTCGTTCACAGTCTCTCTCTCAAATAAATAAAATCTTTTAAAAAATAAATAGGGGCTCCTGGGTGGCTCAGTTGGTTAAGCAGCTGCCTGCGGCTCAGGTCATGATCCTGGGGTCCTGGGATGGAGCACCACGCGTCTGGCACCCTGCTCAGTGGAGAGCCTGCTTCTCCCTCTCCCTCTGCCTGCCACTCTACTTGTGCTGTCAAATAAATAAAATCTTAAAAAAATAAAAAATAAAAATAAAAAATAATAAAAGAATGACTAAGAGGGTAAATTTTATTTATGTGTATTCATGTTTTTTTAATTTTCTTTTTAATTAATTTGTTTTTTTTAGTAATCTCTACACCCAACATGGGACTCCAACTCATGACCCAAGATCAAGAGTCACATGCTCTACCAACTGAACCAGCCAGGCACCCCATGCTTTTTCTTTTCTGTATTTTATGATGCTTTGACATCTTGGGCCTTCAGTAACTGGGAAGAGAATGCACCTCCCCAAATTAACTAATTTCTACTGGTAGAAAATCACTTGCCTGGAATATGCAAACCAACCAGCCCAGAGCACATACTCTGAACCACATCCTCTATCTGAGTTCTACACTCCAGAAGGCAAAATTCTTCAGCTCTAAACACCCCAGGGCCCAGTACCAGACAACCAGGGACCATCCCTATAGTCCAGGGCCCACCAAAACCACAGTAAGGGCTTTTTGCACATGGTTTCCCCTCACCCTCTCTACCTGTGGCCAACCTGAGTGGCGTGGCATATCCCCTCCTCTCGGGAATGGAGAGGAATATTTCCATGGCCATCATCTCCTGATCTGCTGCCCTAACTATACATGAGTAAGTCCAATATCCTGGGTACACTTTATAGCAGTATATTTTAGTCAATTTAAAAAAGATAAATATATTTTTTTAAGATTTTATTTATTTGACAGAGAGAGAGAGAGACAGCGAGAGAAGGAACACAAGCAGGGGGAGTGGGAGAGGGAGAAGCAGGCTTCCCGCTGAGCAGGGAGCCCGATGCGGGGCTTGATCCCAGGACCCTGGGATCATGACCTGAGCTGAAGGCAGACGCTTAACGACTGAGCCACCCAGGCGCCCCCCAAAAATAAGTAATTTTTAAGAGTATTGAGAAAGATTGATGTATCAATTATGGTACATCTATGCTACCACAGTTTGGTATGGTAGTTAAGGATGTAGACTCAAGTGTCAAATTTCTGGCATCCAAATCCTGACTCTATCAATTTACTCGCTTTGTGATGTTGGGCAAGTTACTTATCCACTGTGCCTCAGTTTTTTCATGTGTAAAGTGGGGGTAATGATAGAATGCGCCTCTTAGGGCTCTGTGAGTGTTCAATGGGTTCAAACAAGGAAAGGGCTTAGGACAGTGCCAAGTATACAGTAAGCACTCTATAAATGTTAACTATTACTGTTATGGAACCTGCAGCCATTTAAAAAATGAGAGGGATCTGTATGTGCTGACATGGAAAGAGACACTAAGGGGGAAAAAGTCCCCACTGTGTCAATTTTTTAAAGGAGAGTGATATAAGCAAAAACTTCTGGAAAAAGTTACACAACTATAACAAAATATGCCCCCCAAATAGTATATGAGAAACTCTCAATAGGTTATTTTGGGGGGAAGGAAATAGAACTCTACTAGAAGGTGCAAGAGGAACTTTTATTTTTTATTCAATATCTCCTATACTACTTGACATTCTTACCATGTTTGTTCATACTTAAAAATAGAGATTTAATTTTTTGGAAAAACCACGGGACTATTTCTCAATGTTCTTTATTGCCACCTAGTGGATTCTGGGGGTATTGCCTGCCATAATGGGTCACCAGGTTACACTTAACTATTTAATGTGATACCACCTTCTTGATTTAGTATCTTACACCAGGCAATTCACAGCCTCCAACTTTCAGATGATAATGAGTTTTGTAACAATAACAAAAACATTCATATTTATAAAAGTCAATAGATGCTAAAAAAAAACACAACACCTTGTTTGATTTCCTTCACTGAATGATCATTCTGGCTTTATGTTTATAATCTTGATTAGTTTAGACCCATTGGCCTGCCCTAAATGATCTCACACTGTACCCAATTATCTTTCCACAATGCCTAACTTTCCACATAAGCATGGTCACCTGGGTTTGAATACAGATTCCACGACTTCCTAGCTATGTGACTTTGAGCAAGTCACTTCACCTCTCTGAGCTTCAGATTCTTCCGTAAAATACAAGTGATAATAATAGTAGATCCCTCAAAGGACTCTTGGGGGCCTTATGAGTTGATACATCAAGCACAATGTGAGCCACGTGATAGGGCTTGATAAACAATTTTCACTGGAAACAGCTACAGACTTCAAATGTCAACTTAATTGACACTTCCTCTAGGAAGCCTTCCCTGACTAGGTCACATTCCTCTCACAAGGTCACATTTCTTCCTAGCATCTGTCACAGATGAATGTTGGATGATTGTTTGATTAACGTCCATCTTCTCTGAGAGGATCATAAGCACTATCAGCACAGGGCCTGGGTCTGGTTTTACCCATCATTCTATCCCCAACATCTACCACAGCCTGGCAAATAGTTGTGCCATACATAATTATTGATAAAGAAATGAATTAATGAAGTTAGAAAACTGAAGGCCTCTAAAATATTATATGTTTAACTAAAACAGGTATCACAGACTGGTTGAGTTCTGATGGGCAGGACAGGAGGCCTGGACCAGAGAGGTCATCCTGCAAGACAGCGTACATAAAATAAATGGGAAATAGGATAAACTGTACACCTCTAACATTTGTCCTAGGACCAGTCCTGTTTTTTCAGTCGAGGTGAAATTCATATAACATCTAATTAACCATTTTAAAGTGTACAGTTCAGTTGTATTCAGTACAGTGTCCTGCAGCCACCATCTATCTATATTGTCCTAAAATACCTTCAGCACCCCTAAGGAAAACCCCATCACCATTAAGCACACTCCCCATTCCCTCTTCCCTCAGCCTCAGGCAACCACCAGTCTGCTTTCTATTTCTGTGGATTTACCTATTCCGGATATTTCATATGAACGGAGTTATACCATATGTGGCCTTTTGTGGCTGCCTTCTTTCACTTAGCATAATATATTCTTTTTTTTTTCTTTAAGATTTTATCTACCTATTTGAGAGAGAGGGAGAGAGCAGGAGCAGTGGGAGCAGCAGAGGGAGAGGGAAAAGCAGATTCCCGGCTGAGCAGGGAGCCCAACACGGGGCTCCATCCCAGGGCCCTGGGATCATGACCGGAGCCCAAGGCAGAGGTTTAACCGACTGAGCCACCCAGGTGCCCCCACTTAGCATAACATTTTCAAGGTTCATCCACCTCGTAGCCTGTGTCAGTACAGCTAACCCTTGAGTTGACAGCAAAAACCACGAGGCATTTATCTACCACCGCTCCCCTTAGTCTCCAGCTACCCGATCCAAGGTGACTGGCAGAGGCTGCACCTGCTGCCTTCTGAGTCCCCAGGAAAGCCCGCCAAGGCCCTCAGCAGCCCCGGGGCCAGAACCCCAGGACAGGGCAGGGCTGCAGGTCGCCCATGCGCTGATGATGGAGTGGGGGGCAGTCGGGTGGAGCACCCTCCCCCCTCCCCGGCCCGTGGGCTGGAGGCTGTGCTGAAGCGGAGGGACGCACCCAGAGGCCAGGGATGGGGCTGGGCAGGGAGCCCCGAAGCCTAGGCCGCCCCTTCTCCTCCTGGCGCTGGGGCTCGGGGCTAGATCAGGCGCTGTCCCCTCCCACACGTGGTCCCAGGCCCTCCGCCTCGCGGAGGCCCAGCACTCACGTGTCGCCGCAGCCGCCAAAGGCCACCAGCTAGTGTTGCACCTCCAAGGAGAAGGGGAGAGCTGAACTGTGCCTCCAGGTGACTATCGTTACCAAGCCAAGGCCACCAGGCTACAGACACCGCCAACCCCGGGCCAGGCCCGCCAAAGCCGCCGCTGCGTCCCAGCCAGCCTATGGGTGGATTAAAAAGCGCAGGTCAAAAGTTATACCCGGATTTTACATTGGGAGGGGTAGAGGGTGGGGCTCCTGCCCCCACTGGTTCAAAGGTCAACTGCACTTCTTTCTTTTCATGCCTGAGTAATATTCCATTGTATGGATTACACCACAGTTTATCCACTCTTACCTTGATGGACGTTTGCATTATTTTCACCTTTTGGCTATTGTGAATGGTGTTTTCCAATCCTGTTTTTTTAAGCCTGCGAGGTCTGTCAGATCATGAAGAATGAAGTATCAGTGTCCTGGACCAGAAACCAGGACACAGGGTGGTCCTAGGGGTGATTGACAGCCACTAGCTAGTATAATACAGCAAGCCTTTTTACCTCCTCAGCTGAAACCTAAGAGGTTGAACCAGAATTTTTGTGTAGGTAATTTATTTGGAAGGTGATTCTGAGTATTTAGTTAGGAGATGAGCCCCAGAGTGACAAAGGGAAGAGAGGAGGGAAGCCAACGATTTTGGTGCACCTTTATGATCACGTTCCTGCATTGGGCAACGAGGGTTCGGTTCCACTGGGGACCTCTGTATGGATACTATATGGAACAGATCTTAGAGCTGTCCTACCCAGTGGGCAAGGGAGCTGGGGTATCTATCCACTAACTCCTGTGTGTCACTGATGAGCACTGCTCACAAGCTATCCACTCTGTGGCCCCTCTGGCCTCCCCCTTGTGCATGCTAAGAATGCTCTAGAAGGCCCTCAGACAGTCCCATGTGCTTATAGTACGACACTTTGGGCATACATGGAAGGATGCATGCAATTTGCAGTTGAAGTGCAGTGGTCATTGACAATGCTTGTTCGAAGGATTATCAAACTCTGATCCTCAAATCCCTGGGAGCTCACATTTTAATGAGACAAACACAGACTTTTTTTTTTCACCTTTGTTGAATCTTTGCCCAAAAACTGCTTTAGTTTTGATAATCTTCTTGGAAAAGGGAAGAGAGATATACATCCTTTTCTCCTCCTATTTCTTCAAAGCTTGAAAGAGCAGACTCGGGCTGAACTTTATTAAGGCGGATGTATTACTACTCCAATCTAGGTCTCAGTTTACCCTGTATGTGAAGCTATTTCTTTAAAAAATATATTTTTATTGAAAATAAATAAATTTCAATTTTATTGAGAATAAAACAAAGATACAGGAAACCACACAAAATTAATGTATGGCTTAGTGAATTATTATAAGACAAATGCTTTAATAACCACCACCCAGGTGAAGAAATAGACTTTTGCCAGATATCCTACAAGTCACAAAATGAAGCTATTTGCCAACTAAGGTCTCTTCCTTCCAAAATGTACAACTCTGTATTTTTATAATCAGCTCATTTGTAACATTCAGCCCGGCCCCAAAATTCTATGATATTATAAACTGTATATTAATCATTATGTGAATCAGATAACGACTCCCACACATAAGCCCTTGCATGAATTCCCACTGACTTGGGAGTAAAATCCAGAAATTTTACTGTGACCACCAAGATCCAAAAGGATCAAGCCTTTCCTCCTGTTTCCCAGTCCACTCCAGCCACCATACAAATCACCTCTATGTTTCTCCAGCATGTAAGACTCATACCCACCTCAGGGCTTTTGCACTTGCATTTTCCCTTTGCCTGAAATGCTCCTCCCGAACTCCTCCCATCTGACTCTTTCTTGTCATTACAGTCTCAACTGAACTGTCGCCTCCTCAGGGAGGTCCTCCATGACCACCTCATCTGAAGTAGTACACCAGTCACTCTCTCACATGATTTCATTTGTTTCCTTCATAGTAGTAATCAGTCCAAAATTATCCAGCTTATTTATGTTTATTTGTTTATATATCTATCTGCCGCGCAGGGCCCTTCAGCTTTGCAAAAAGGATTAACATTGTGGGTTATTCCTTTATCCCCAGCACCCAAAACAAAGCCCAGCATAAATTGGCTCTCCACAAATATTTGTGGACCGAATACCACAGAATGAACTCATTCTATCTCTCTGTCACAATGACATTTGCATCTCAGTGGGGAGAGGACACAGGGATGTCTACCAAAAAAGACGGACAAATCTGCGAACATTGTCAGTGTTATTTACATCGCCCAGGCAAATTTCAGAAGGCCTGGTAGAAATCCAGGTAGGCCAACTAAAAAGCAAGCTTACAACTCTATCCCAACAGCTCACACACACTGCAGTCTGTCTTAGTCGGCTATAAAAAAGTACCACAGAGTGAATGGCTTAAACAACAGAAATTTACTTTTCCATAGTTCTGGAGACTGGAAAGTCCAAGATCAAGGTTCTGGCAAGGTTCCAGCTCTGGTTCTCTTCCTAGCTCGCAGATGGTTACTTTGTCCTCACCTGGCCTTTCTTCTGCATGTGCATGGAGAGAGAGGATGGGGAGGTGGGGAGATCCAGGGCCCATGCTTTTTACCTGGTTATCTTATCTGAGCCAGAGCAGAAGTATTAAAATTTTTTTCACGCATGAAAGCCTCTGCATAGCTCAGATAAAGGGTCCACAGCTTACATGTTCTTTCTTACCTCTCAAGTTGTTTGGAAGAGAACCCAAAGCTCAACATCCTCATGTCCATGGCCTCCTCATTGCCTAGCGTGAGTAAGAAAAACAGCTCAAAGAATATATTCTGGGTTATCCACTGGCCTGGCTTAAGTCCCTTCTGGGCACCAGTAGAACCCCTTGCCTAGTTGAATTATTGCCTTTCTGTGAGTCTGTTTCCACCTTTACTCTGTGGATTCCTTTGGGGCTGGAATCATGTCTTTTTTATTTTTGTCTTAAAAAAGTTTGTTTTTAAATTACAAAAGTAGTACATCCTCACAGTAGAAAAAATTTCAAACAATGAAAAAGAGAAAGTCCCCTTTTGATCTGTCCCTGTTTTCAATCCCACTCCTCTCCCCAGACTGGACCACGATTAACAGTGTGTTGTATATATTTCCAGAACTTTCCATTCACAAGAATAATGATACCAATAAATGTGCTTACATTTGTTGAATGTTTACTGAGTCAGATGCTATGCTAAGCACTTTCCGTGCATGTTCTCAATTAATTCACAAAACAAGCCTATAAGGTCGGTGTTATTTTATTTCCTATTTCACAAAAGAGGAAACCAAGGTGACAATTTTTTTACAAATGTGGTAAAGCCAGAATTTAAACTCAGGCAGGCTGACTTTAGGGCTCATGCTCTTAACCTCTATTGTTCTGCCACTGGCTGTGGGATTTGGAATGTCACAGACACTTCTCCATAGTTACCCACAGAATTCTCTTTCCTCCTTTTTTAAAGTTGCTCAGTATTCTCTAAAATGAATGCGTTTAATTCATTTTGTCATTCCATTGACACACTTCTTAAAAATTTGCAGTTTTTCATTGCCTTTTTTCATCAAATCTAAGATTCCATTGATTGTAAGAAGCACCTAGTTTCAGAGAGATTAAAATGCGAAATAAAATATGAATCTTAAAAAAAGGGCATCTTGGAATTAATGTAATATGGCATTAGAGACCCTGCTGCAAATGAACATGCATCCATATAATTGACATGTAGAGTATATTTCTGCAGAAGTTCCCTGGAATTAAAATTGTGCACTAAGATGAAGGTGCATTTTTTATTTTGATAGACACGACCAAATCCCCTCCAGGAGACCATTTCTTAGTCATCTGTCTCCCACTTACTTAGCACAATACCTGACACTTTGTAGGTATCAAATAAATGTTTGCTCAGTGGACAAAATGCATGAGCTGGCCCAGCAAATGCAAAGCATTTTGAGATACTCACATGCGAAACAAAACACAAAAACAAGAACAAAAGAGCCCCACCACCACCAAAAAACAAACAAACAAAAAACCACGATAGTGACTGACAGCGAGATTAGAATATTTTAGGACCACAATGTGTACACAGTTTTTGCTAAAGCACTGGCCACAGTGACAAACACTAGTAAGTAAATTAATTTTATGCAGAATGTTGTGTCCAAAGTGATTATAAAATAGCTTACAAAATTATCTATCAAAAGGCTGTGCACTTTAAAAATACACTAATAACTCCCACGTTTTATAACCCCCAAGCCTACTAGTGAGAAATTTCCAGAACTCTTATGGTCTGACATTTAATCAAACACCTGCAAGATTACTTGCATCAGAATCACCTGGAGTGCTTAAAATGCAGACCCCACTCCAGAGCTTCGGAATCATAATTTCCGGGGATTAGGGCCGGGGAATCTGCATTTTATGCAGGCGGTGCTTCTAAGGCACTCAAAAGCGTGGGAGCTAGAACATTAACAGGCTTTGATAAGATGAGTCTCTTAATTAGACGAGCACTTTAAACGAGCTCTTTGGCTGTCGAGTACAGAATCAACTGGAAGTGGGCAAAGATATCTAAAATAGTTAACGGCATCACTCATTCCAGCGCGGGGAGAGGGACCCAGACAGCCCGTCCGCTGGCACGCCCCCTGCCGGCCTTCAGCAGCCTCATCCTGGGTCCCGTCGTAGCAGCCGACTGCGACTGCGCGCTCCGAGGGCGGCCTCCTCAGGGTGCTGCGACCCCGCCAATCCAGACCGGAAGCGGAACTGCCGAATGCGATTCGCCGGCAGCCGCCGCCCCCACCCCGGATCCCGAGTGACTCACAGACGCGCCGGAAGCGGAAGTTGCTAAGAGGTGGGGGAGTTGTGGGGCAAGTGTTGGGTTGTTTTTGGGCTTCTTGGGTTTAAGCGCGGTTGGGTATCCTCGCCAGTTCTTCTCACCCGCCTCAAACCGGTTCCCGGCCCGCAAGCCTCGCCCGAGGGGTGTGGTACTCGGGGCTCCGACTCCTTCCCCGGGGTCCGTGTGACCCGCTGGTTGCCGCAGTCCCCTGCCCCTTCCCTGGAGTGAGGCCCCGTCCGGCTTCCCGGAGTCCCCCGCAGAGCCCCGCCATGGGTAACACGAGCAGCGAGCGGGCTGCGCTGGAGCGGCAGGGCGGCCACAAGACGCCGCGAAGGGACAGCTCGGGGAGCGCCAAGGACGGGGACAGGCCCAAGATCCTGATGGACAGTCCCGAGGACGCCGACCTCTTCCACTCCGAGGAAATCAAGGTGAGGGGTGAGGGAATCCGGCTCCCCTGGACTAGTGTTGAGGGGAGGAGCCCTCTCCTAGATTCCCCGCCGAACTCATCATAAGTGGGAAGGTAGGTGATACTTAACTCCGTGCACTTAGAAGCCAGATGGCCGGGTAAGAGCCCTCTTAGCAGTCCAGGAACCTGTGTCTAATTACCGATGAGAAAGTCACCCCGAGGGAGGAGGAACGCACTTCGTTCAACATCATTAAGGCGAAAGCAGCTCTGGGACAGCGTTTCAAATTCTTAAGATCGTTGAGCTAGCAGCAGGTGAGCCCCAGTCTCTGCTCGCCTCTTAGGTATCATTAGTTTCACTGCTTTGAGAAATTTTTCCTCCCCTTTACGAAAACTAACACTTCTTGTAATAGCTGGCTTTGTAGTTTATTGTCGATTTTGGAGATAACCCAGAGCACACGTGTAATCCGAAAGTAGAGTTACACAGCTGACCGTAGTTGCCAGAGGTGTTTCATTCTAACAAACTTTTGGCTCACCAAGCCACTTTAGAGCAGACATAGAAAAGTAAACCCACTTTTGGAGGTCAGTGGGTGAGTGAAGTGTCAGTCTGAAAGGGGGGCAGCCAGTTGCTACTCACCTTCTCTCTCCTATTGTGTAAATATGACTTAAGATTTTAGACCAAAGCAAACATTTTTGCAAGCCAAATTTGGACATCTTACCATGGTCTGCTGTAATTCATCAAAACTTTGAAGATGAATCTTGACTCCTGCTTCAGCCACATGCCTGCTAACTACCTGATGGGGTCTTGTGTTTCCAGCTGCAAGGCCCCTGCCCGGTGTCCAGAACCACGGACACTTAGTGGTTCTGGCAGCTGATAAGTATGTGGTAGATCCTCAGAGAGGAAGAACTGATCCCTTAAGGACAATGCAACAGAGTAGGTTTAGGAAAAATCAAGATGTCTCCCCAGCCCAGCATATTCTCTGTTAGTATCCAGTTGCATATTAATCATCATTGCCCATTAGGCTAATTGCCTGGCAACTCATTCCACCTTTACTCGTATTTTTTCTCAGATGTTGGGCTTGGTGATCACATTATGATCTTAAATCCTCACTTGGATCTTGGCTTTGAGTCTAAAGAGTCTTTTACTGGGCCTTATGTCCTGTGATTTGCACTTGCTTTCTGCATTTGTTGCATTCCTGAGGACCTGTATGCAAAGTGAACTTTGGAATCCTGTTTCTCCAGTGACTTGATATCCTTTCCCCCCAGAAATAATTGTGGCCCAAGGACGGCTATTTAAGATACCATAAGAACCAAACTACTTTATTCTAGAAGTAACTGTTCTGTTGCTGTTCCAAAATTCCTACAAGAAACGTTTAGCCTACAGAGAATCTGTGGACAATGATTTTAAATTGTTTCCATTATCACTTCCTCAGAAGTTACTGAAACGATGTAGCAGAGACACTGGATTGAATGCCCTATATTCCCAAAAAAGTCATGGGTTATTTTAGCTATACTAGTTCACCATTTTGGCTGTGGTTAGTTATCACCTTCTCAGTGGCAAGTGATTCCAGTCTGTTATTTTTTAATCTGTAGATCTTGTTCTCTCTTAAAGCAGGCGTCATTCAAAATAAGCTCTGGTCAGGGCACCTGGGTGGCTCAGTCGGCTAAGTGTCTGCCTTTGGCTGAGGTCATGATCCCAGGGTCCTGGGATTGAATCCCATGTCGGGCCCCCTGCTCAATGGGGAGTCTGCTTCTCTCTCTCTCCCTTTGTCCTGCCTGCCTGTTTGTGCACTCTCTCTTTCTCTCAAATAAATAAATAAAATCTTAAAAAAACAACAACAACAACAACTCTGGTCAGTATTTGAAATGAAGGTCTTAGAAGCTCACTCGTCAACACCTTTAAGGGTCTCTCCCAACCTGGAACTCCCACTCTTTTAATATCTTTGGCTTCTGACTAGTAAATATGTAAAAGATCCAAAAGCACATATATTTCCCCCAGAGTTGGAAGTGTTTATTTCTTAGTTTGGAATACCTCAGTTATACATCACTTCCTGCGCTTAGAAGCCATTGTTTGCCATATGGAGGGTCAGTCTGTGTCTTATCTTTTTATTCCCAATGCCTGAACAGCACTTTGAATATTTTTTTCCCTTAGAATCTGGATTTGTGAGTTTTCAAGTTGACAGCTCTGGAATTGTTCCTAATAAATTTTCGTGTACTTCAAATCTTGTTAATTAAGGGAAGAAAAGGACATTTATCTATCTGGTCTGAATTCATTGCATCCTCTTCCAAGTGAGTTCTGTAGCTTCTACTAAAATTTTGGTGTAGATCTCTTTAATCACAACAGTATTAACAGCTAATAATTATTAAGTACGCACTATGTGTCAGACACTATGCAGAGCAGTTTACATGGACCCTCTCAGTCTTTCACAACAACCTTAAGAAATAGTTCCTTTTGTTATCTCTGTTTTCCAAGTGGAGAAACCAGCACACCGCTATTAAGTTAATGAGCCTGAATATGAACATAAGTAGTAATCGCTGTCTCTTTAGAATGAATTGTCTACATTAGGGTAACTGTCCATTGTAGGGAGCTCACTAATGGCTTCCTGTCCCTGAGTAAACTGTTCCGTTTCTAGGCTCCAGAGAAGGAGGAATTCCTGGCTTGGCAGCATGATCTGGAAGTGAATGATAAAGCCCCCGCCCAGGCTCGGCCAACAGTATTTCGATGGACGGGGGGCGGAAAGGAAGTTTACTTATCTGGGTCCTTCAACAACTGGAGTAAACTTCCCCTCACAAGAAGGTAACTGCCTGGGCACTATTCACATATTTGTCTTCATCCAGGGATACTGTGGTTTCTAAATGGGGAATAGAAAACAAAGTTTTTATAAAATGGATGCTGAATGGAAAATAATTTTGCTTAATAATTCACAGGGTTTACATCTCACTCCCAGTTAGTCTCTAGGTTTAGAGCACACTTAGAAGAAAACATTTCTCAGTAATGAGATTTCATGAACATTTTTGACTTCAGATATGCAGCTGTGTGTTTGCTTAGGTGGGACATCTCCTGCAGAAAGAGAGAAATCTATTCCTAGTGGAGAGAGAGCACTGAGCTGGGAATCTTCAAGACCAGGATTTGAGTCCACATTGGCTGAGCTAACATCTTGTTGACAACTGAGTCCCAGTGTTTCTATCTGTAAGAAGGGAATATTGGACAGATAATCTCTGAGGTTCCTTCTAACTTTGCCTCTCTGTGTATTACTTTTGCTTGGAAGGTACCTGTTCTTTAGGCATCATTAGCAAGGCCATAGTAAAACACGTGATCAGGAATCCTAGCATGGACTTCTGTCTCAAACTGTCATTGGAAAAGCATCTTCAGGGCACCTGGGCGGCTCAGTCGTTAGGCATCTGCCTTCAGCCCAGGTCAGGATCCCAGGGTCCTGGGATCGAGCCCCGCATCAGGCTCCCTGCTCAGCGGGAAACCTGCTTCTCCCTCTCCCACTCCCTCTACTTGTGTTCCCTTTCTTGCTGTGTCTGTCTCTGTCAAATAAATAAATAAAATCTTTAGAAAAGAAAAAAAGCATCTTCATTAGTGAGTGTTCTTGATGAAACAGAGGGAGAGATTGTGCCCTGCTGCGTCAGGCCTGATTGCTGTCCCAAACCCCGTGCTTTCCCAGGGCTGATATCGGTGTAGGAGGGAGACACTCAGCACAGTTACAAGTCCTTTTAAGTCTGGGGAACAAAACAGAGAGCTTTCCTGGAAACTCGTCTTAGTAAGGAAGCAAGTTTCTTTAGAGACCTATTTGTGGATCCTGTGGAATCGGTCCCATCTCCTGCCCAAGGCAGACTGACAAAGACTAAAACTGCAGCATGCAGTTTACCTGGAGCTGTTCTCCTCCTTGGCATGAGTGGTATTTTGCATGCAAGCTGAAAAGAACATGTGCCTGATTGTTGACCTTTTGCTGGTAGGAAGGCGGATTATTCCTGCAATTGAGCAAAGTGAGTCCTCCAGGAAACGTCTTGCATTGCTGCTTCTTTACAGCTTTTCTAGTTTGGGATCATTCTACTGAATTGTCTAAAGTGGTTAAAAATGTTTACTCTTCTGCAGCTGAACTCTTGGTTTCACATGGAAAGGTCGGGTTTTGTTTGATGGCTGATTTATTTTTTTAAAGATTTTATTTATTTATTTGACAGAGAGAGTAGGAACACAAGCAGGGGGAGTGGGAAAGGGAGAAGCAGGCCTCCTGCTGAGCAGAGAGCCTGATGTGGGACTCGATCCCAGGACCCTGGGATCATGACCTGAGCTGTAGGCAGACGCCTAACGACTGAGCCACCCAGGCGCCCCTTGATGGCTGATTTTGTCGGTAAGCTTAGGAGGGCAGCTTACCCAGCTGAAATCCTCTGCTTCCTTTTCCCTTGCAGCCACAATAACTTTGTAGCCATCCTGGACCTGCCTGAAGGAGAGCATCAGTACAAGTTCTTTGTGGATGGGCAGTGGACGCATGACCCTTCCGAGGTACTCTTCCTCCTGCCATTGGTCCTCTGACTGCCTGCACAATCCAAACAAACTACTTTCCCTTATCGATTGTGCCAGGTCCCTTTGTCCCGCCGGTAAAATCCCCGTGTGTGGCTGAGCTAGATAGCAGTGCTGGTTGTCAGACTTACGGGCAAACTTGATGGAGATGAGCAGATTGGCTAGCCCGGAGATGAGACCTTCCAGCCAGGAAGTCTAAATCCTCTAGAGAATAACTCCAGAGACCTTCCACGTTATGATTTCTGCCTGTCTGTCTCTTCCCAGCCAATAGTAACCAGCCAGCTTGGCACAGTTAACAACATCATTCAAGTGAAGAAAACTGACTTTGAAGTATTTGATGCTTTAATGGTGGATTCCCAAAAGTGCTCCGATGTGTCTGGTATGAACACAGTTATTTTATACCACATGTGTGCAGGTGGGGGCTATGCAGTCTAGAAACACTCTTATTTCTCTTGCCTCTCACTCTTGAGCTCAAGCTGCTGCCCAGTTGTTTGTAGTTGTTTGTAGATGTTTGTAGTTCCCTAAAGAGCCACAAAAGTAATTCCTAACTCTGTCAGATCAGGTTGTTGAAATCCAGCCCCAAGGGAGCTGTAAGTCATTTTTTTTGGTCCTCTCCAGTATTCAGTAGGTCTGCTTAGCCACAGAGAGCAGACCATGGAAACAGAACCAGAGCTTGATCTTGTGCCAGGGGCAGGGCCCAGGAGGTCCTGGAGAGTTGCGTTGGGTCGGTGATGAGCCAGCTCAAGGGAAGCCTGCCAGCTCCCTACCCACTCCTGACTCGCTTGGGGTGCCTGCCTAAAGAGTTTCAGCCTGGCAGGTGGTAAATGGACACCTCTGTGACCTCATGGGGTGTATTAGCACCTTCTCAGAATCCCTTGCGAGGGGAGACAGGCTCATCACAGGAAACAGGCTAACTGTGCAGCCTACTCAGTACCAACCTAGTAAAACTTTATCATCTCCCAAGAGTCAGCCAGTCATCAAGCTTTCGGTAAATTGCTTTCCATCCAAACCCACAGGAAGAAACGTAATACATAGAATTCAGGGGCAATGATGTGTTGTAATTTTTTTTTTTTTAAGATTTTATTTATTTGAGAGAGAGAGAATGAGAGAGAGAGAGCATGAGAGGGAAGAGGGTCAGAGGGAGAAGCAGACTCCCTGCTGAGCAGGGAGCCCGATGTGGGACTCGATCCCGGGACTCCAGGATCATGACCTGAGCTGAAGGCAGTTGCTTAACCAACTGAGCCACCCAGGCACCCGACGTGTTGTAATCTAAGTGTTCATGCCAACTTCACTGCCCCTTCTTGCAGGGGTTTAAATAATTCCTGGACCCCTGTGGGAGGCAGTGAAAAGATTGCCCAGGACTGTACCTGATAATCTGACAAGATGGGTTCAGTTCAGTTTACAGGATGATTCTTCATTGTTACCTGGCTGGGCCTAGAGCTTCTGCCACCAGGATCTCTTATCAGTTCAGAAACCGCGGTGGTAAATTGACTATGGTGGGCTTGCTGTGGCTGAAAAGCCAGCTTGTTGAGCAGGAATTGGAAATCCAAAAATAGTGTTCCCTCTGGATAGCTAGCTAACTAATCTTTTCGAGAAGTCATTTATTTCTTTCTTAGTAGGTGGGAATTGGGGAATGAATAAAATGCCCCAGTATCCCCTACTTACTGATAAATGTAATTTTAGACCACTTACCAAAGCTTTTTAGTCAAGCTTTTTTCTGCAGCACAGACCACCTGGGGAAAGAAAACTGACCCCTCACTGCCAGTAAACCAATATCAGGCTCTGCATAGACTTCATATTTAGATATTCACTTTCTTAAAATACATCTTTACTCCCAATGGCTCAGTGTTCTGCACTTAATGCTTTTCTCAGTTTCCTGTTGTCATATGGTTGGGTCGTGTGAAGGGAGCCTGTACCCTAGAAAATGACATCAAGGGAACTGGCAGAGTGAGAGCACATCAGATTTATTCTTGGATGCCTCCAAGGATCAGGCAGCCAGAACCCGGCCCAGGTGTCCTTTGAATAACCGCTCAGTCCCTTCCAGCTGGCCCAACATTGCTAAGTGAGCCGCCTCTAACCTGATGAAACACTGCCCTTCTAGAAGCTTCTTGATATATCTGTGTAATCAAGACACTCAAGCAAGAGTTTGAAAGGAAGCTCAGAGTGGTAGAGTCAGAGTTGAACCTGTAGAGATCAGGGTTTCAATTTTTTATTTTTGGTTTTAGTTTTGAAATGTGCCAGTGCTTCCTGTAACCTGTTTTTGCCACCGTGTCTGTATCCACAGGCTGCTTTATCTTCAGTTTTATTCTGGCTGGTGGTGCTCACACCTTAAGCTTGGCTGCTGAAGCCTCACTTGAAGCCCTGAGCTTCTTTGCGGTATTTGCCAGCCCAGCCCAAGGCAAGAAGCATTGTTCTGCAGGGGCAGGTCAGGTTAGGTTACTGTGAGCAGCTTCCTTGTTAGTCTGACCCGGAATTACCAGCTTCACCACCACCGTTGTTTGCTGCCGGGGCATCTGAGCTGGCTGCTGAATTTTATGCCAGTCACCCAAATTCCAGAGGGTTTTCTCATTGCCTCTACTCTTCACCCTTGGGGCCTGTATGTTCTTCAAGGGAATATAAATCTTTATTGAGGGGACAAGGAAAACTAGATGATGCCACAAATTCAACGAGACTGCTCCTCAAACTCATAATTTTCAATGTAAATATCCTGTCACCATCTCCCAACAGAGCTGTCCAGCTCCCCACCGGGACCCTACCATCAGGAGCCCTATGTCTCAAAACCAGAAGAACGGTTTAAAGCCCCACCCATTCTCCCTCCACATCTGCTCCAGGTCATCCTGAACAAGGACACGGGGATTTCTGTGAGTACACAGACATCTGCCAGGACCATCCTCCGTGGTCATGTTCCAAGGCTCCCCTTTCTGACCATCTCAGAAAGCAGTTGGTAAAAAGGTTTTGGGTTGCCCATCGGTGTTAACTGCCACCTGCCAGGGTCCCCCTCCACTGTGGGAATGGGCTGCGAGCAAGATGTTGCCCGAGTGTGGGTGCTGCTCTCCCATCACACCGAGCCTTTCTGAACTTGTCTTCCTTGTGTTTCACTCCTCCCTCAGCCTCATTCCTTATAAATCATGATGAAATATATAGCCACCCCTTCTCAGTAAACTACCAAATGGAATTCCTCTTCTGGCCCCCACGTTTTAGAATCTAATCTAAATCACCAAAGTGCTTTCAGAAACATCAGTGCTCCTGGATCCAAATTTGGGGAATCTGGGTAACACACATTTTCTCTGAGAAATTGATGTTATTTGTAAAAAGAAGTATAATCCTCCTGGATCATGAAGAGCACCCCATTATTACCTTGTTAATTTTCCGTTCTGTTTAAGTAGATATGCACAGCATGGCCCTAATTCTGAGGAATCTGGCTGTCCTGTGCTTTGTTCAAGCTACCCCCTAAAATTCACATGTTTATGAGGTGATAAAGTAACCATGCCGCTGCTCTGGACTCCACATACAAGTAGCTACACCTGTGCTGAGCTGAAGAGCTGAATGCAGGCATGTGTGGGCATCCCCCCATCGCAGTCATGGCTCGTTCCCCGGGGACTCGCTGTTCTCCAGGCACCAGGTGCCATGCCCCCCCCCCATCCATTTCATCATGCTCCCTGAGTATAGACATGAGCCTGCAGTCCACTGCTCAGGAATGTTTAGTATAGATTTATCTTGCTGCTTTCTCTAAAAGTGCACTCGGTTGACAGCTCTTTCTTCCTTCTTCCCTTTCTGTAAGAGGACAGAGCCATGGTTCACACTTCAGAGGCCAGGGTAAAGCCTGACCAAGACACATACCCGTGCATCCAGCAGGCACGCAGGGAGCTCCCCTTAGTTGGAGCATGAGGCATGACCCCCGTCACCTCACCTGTCATCTTAGACGAGCCTTTCACTGCCCAGCTTAAGCAGAAAGGGGCATGAGAGCCGGCCTCTTTCCTGTTGATACCCACTGCTGCGAAATAAAGGGAGAACCTTCTTCATTTCCAAATCCTAAATGCTCACCATCTGCTTTTGTTCCCCCCACAGTGTGATCCAGCTTTGCTCCCTGAGCCCAACCACGTCATGTTGAACCACCTTTACGCGCTCTCTATCAAGGTAATGACGTGTTTGTTGCTGATTAAGCTATGTTTCTCAAAGTGTGCTCTGGGGCCCCCTAGTCACAGAACTACCTGGAGTACTTACCTAGCAGCTTCTGGGACCTTATGCATACCCTCAGGCTCTGGTTCTGAAGGCAGAACAGGACTCTTTTTATTAAGCCCCCTTAATGCTACACACACACACTCACACTTTGAGCCCTTAATGCCACACACACACACACACACACACACACACACTCACACACACTCACACACACTTTGAGCCCTTAATGCTACACACACACACACACACACACACACACTTTGAGCCCTTGACTTAGTCCTGCCTTTGATCATTTCCACCCTCTTCCTCAGGATGGAGTGATGGTGCTCAGCGCGACCCACCGATACAAGAAAAAGTATGTCACCACCTTGTTATACAAGCCCATATGAAGAGCTGGGAGCCAGCGGTGGGCCCCAGGGAACAGTGCACCCCCAGGCTCCACGCGTGCATGCTTTCCACTAGAGGGAATGGACTGTAAATTTTTCATTTCACACTCTATAAGACATTTCATACCCGCCATAGTCCTGCTTGAAGGTTTGTTCCAGGCGTGGCAGCTCCCGAAGCGCCTCCTGTCTGTAACAGTCCTCTGGGCACCCAGTGGCTTTGAGTCTCAAGGCTCACTAGAGCTGAGAACAGAGTGAGGGGACACAGGTCTGTGGCCCCCATACCACGGTGCATGAGGACAGGTGCAATTCTTAACAGACATCTTTTGAGCTGGTCGTGGAGATGCTTCTTAAGCCAAAAATGAACCCTAGCCACTTTGCTGGTAAAATCCGGGAAGCAGGGATGGAGGCCACACAGAATGTCTGATCATATGTGTGTCTGAGGCCACCCACTTGTCCCTGTTGAGGCCTGACTGTGGAGCTAACAGCAAGTACCGGTCCTCTTGAAATCAAAGCAATAAGATGGTCTCCTGTTTTCTGCTCCAGGGAGGTATAATTTCTATAGAAATTAGAACCTGTCTGATTTCCAGATGAAATTTACAATTGTTTCTTGCTTCTGTGCACTGAGTACTTTTGTTTTAAACCAGAGGTGTCTGACTCTCTGGTCTTAGGGCAATTTTAAAATCACCCTAACTAGAATATAGATCATGTGAACTGTATTCAGCAATAATCTGTTTTTAGAACAGACTCTGAAAACCGCTGCCGGATTTCTCCATGAAGCCAGATGATCCTGAGGACTGACCACTGTTAGCTGGAGCGTTGTCCAGCTTCTTATTCTAATCGCAGTGAGGTGACAGTGTTTCCACGATCACTTCAGAGAAGCGCCCTACCCTAGCCTGTGCCGTCTTGCTCAGGGCCTCCGTCTGCACTTAGCAGTGAAGGCGGTAGAGTTGCTCTTGCTTATTCTGGAAGGAACTTAGAACTTGACAGCAGCCTTCTAAATTTGTGTCAGGAAGACATTCTTTGGACCAAAGCAAACCTCTTTACACCCGTCGTGGTTTCCGGGGAGATGCTGCAGACGTGCCCATTAGCACAAGTTCCTGTCCCCGAGTCAGCAGAAGCTATTGTTACACCCTGTGTTCCTGCTGGGAGATGGAGGAACAAGCTCCCTGGTTTCCAGTATTTATTTGGTAAACCTGAGTCTGAGATACCCTTTTTTCGTTACTGTCTTCCAAACACTGAATTATTGTCACCTTGACGTACAGGTTTCAATAAAGCTTTGTAAAGATAATGGGACGTGCGCTTGGAGGAAGGCTTGATTTTATTCCGTCATTTGGAGAAGAGACTGGAACTCTTCCAGAGGTTTACTCGGCGCGGTGCTTTTTCAATCGTTATCACATATCGGCACTCACTGAAAATGGTCCCATCCTCGTGGTACTCTGGGGTGAGTGACAGGGCAGATCCAGCTGTCCCCAGGGCTGAGGAACATTCCCTTGACCCCCCCATTCTGCACGCAGAATTTGGAAGGCTGTTAAGGAGCCTGTAAAACTGAGCTCCTTTGAACCAATGAGTCATGAGGGGAAGCTAAGGAGAGGCGACAATGAAGGTTCCCAGTTTGGGCAGGTTGGTGGCATCCCCAGGTCAGAGATTTTGCCACCTCATGCTCAATCAGTAAGCACCACAGGAGCCTGGGATCTTGACACATGCTTTGGAAGACACCAGGACATTCTAGAATCAGTTGTTCCCATTAGCTAAAAGGAGTTCTGTTTGTTCTACCAATAAAGGTGAAAGATTACAGATGTTCTTTTAATAAGCCTTTCCTTCCCAGGCATCAGGAAACATTTAAATACATTTATGAGAAAAGGGAACCTCGATCATTTGGTCCACTTGAGGTGGAGAGTAGCCTAGAAAGCATTCCTACTTCAGTAATTAGCTATCTCACTCTGAAAACCCAAGCAATGGGGGAACCCTAGATTTTAAGGACTATAGGGATTATTTAGACTATGGAAACATGCAAAAATCCTCTCCAAAACTGGACAAAGTATTTTTAAAATACAATTGAAAATACATACCTAAGCTCAAAAGTATGAAAGGGATCTGTTCAAGCACCAGGAACATAGAGACCATTGCCATGTTGGTGAGCTGAGAGCACACCCCCTAGGTCCATGGGGGAGACAGAGGGCAGCTGGTGGTGGGGCCCCTGCCTGAGTTGGTCCAGAACTGCCACAGCCCTTTCTGTGAGGGAGGATTAGAGAATCTGGCTGCTAGCCTGAGTCAGAGCTCAGAGGAAGCCAGCAGCCCCAGGCTGTGGAGGAAACAGCATGAACTTGGAAGTCCAGTGTCAAAATGAACTGGGAGTCAGGAAACCCTGTAAAAGCCCTTTGCAGCCCAGTGACCACAGAGGACTCCCGAGGGAGACGCTACTATGGTGGAAATGCAGGAACAGCCACCGCCTGGAACCATGGTCTCCGTGGTCTCTACAGCTGGCAGTGCTTCTAAAAGACCCATTTTCTTTAAAAGGCAACACAAAGCAAGTCTCCTGTGGTTCAGAAGATTGCTCACAGGCCCAAGTGAAAGACTTGATACGCAAGGTAATGGAAATTACTTCACAGATGTGGGAAAGGAGACCCAAATCAAAGGGGCAAAGCCAAATGTAGAAGTGAAATGTCCTATGACCCAGGCAGTGCTTTATTAGCATTCCCATGATGGGTGAGGACTGGTTTCATGGTTAAAGCTTAACCCAAATTGCTTATTAACATATAATTGTTTCAGAGGTCCAGGTCTGTGATTCATCAGTCTTACACACTTCACAGCGCTCACCGTAGCACACACCCTCCCCAGGGTCCATCCCCCAGCCCCCCAGCCCTCCCACCCTCCTTCCCCTCCAGCCACCCTCAGTTTTCTTCCTGAGATTGAGTCTCTCATGGTTTGCCTCCCTCTGTGATTTTTGTCCTGATTGATTTTTTTCCTCTCTTCCCCCATGATCCTCTGTCTTGTTTCTCAAATTCTACATATCAGCGAGATCATATGATCATTATCTTTTCTCTGATTGACTTATTTCACTTAGCATAATACCCTTTAATCTATCCATGTCGTTGCAAATGGCAAGATTTCATTTTTTGATGGCTGCATAATATTTCAGTGTGTGTGTGTGTGTGTGTACACACACCACATCTTCTCTATCCATTCATCTGTCGATGGACATCTAGGTTCTTTCCATAGCTTGGCTATTGTGGACATTGCTGCTATAAACACTGGGGTGCAGGTACCCCTTTGGATCACTACATTTGTATCTTTGGGGTACATACCCAGTAGTGCAAATGCCAAGTCATAGGGTAGCTCCATTTTCAAATTTTTTTGTTTTTAAGATTTTATTTATTAGCATGAGAGAGGGGAGGGTCAGAAGGAGAAGCAGACTCCCCGCTGAGCAGGGAGCCCGATGCAGGACTCGATCCTGGGACTCCAGGATCATGACCTGAGCCGAAGGCAGTCGCCTAACCAACTGAGCCACCCAGGCGCCCTCCATTTTCAACTTTTTGAGGAACCTGCATACTGTTTTCCAGAGTGGCTGCACCAGCTTGCATTCCCACCAACAGTGTAGGAGGGTTCCCCTTTCTCTGCATCCTCGCCAACATCTGTCTTTTCCTGACTTGTTAATTTTAGCCATTCTGACTAGTGTGTGGTATCTCATTATGGTTTTGATTTGTATTTCCCCTGATGCTGAGTGATGTTGAGCAATTTTTCATGTGTTGGCCATTTGGATGTCTTCTTTGGAGAAATGTCTGTTCATGTCTTCTGCCCATTTTTTTTTTTTTAAGATTTTATTTATTTGACAGAGACAGCAAGAGAGGGAACACAAGCAGGGGGAGTGGGAGAGGGAGAAGCAGGCTCCCCGCTGAGCAGGGAGCCTGATGTGGGGCTTGATCCCAGGACCCTGGGATCATGACCTGAGCCGAAGGCAGACGCTTAATGACTGAGCCACCCAGGCGCCCTCTTCTGCCCAATTCTTGATCGGATTATTTGTTCTTCGGGTGTTGAGTTTGATAAGTTCTTTATAGATGTTGGATACTAGCCCTTTATCTGATATGTCATTTGCAAATATCTTCTCCCATTCTATGGGTTGTCTTTTGGTTTTGTTGACTATTTCCTTTGCTGTGCAAAAGCTTTTTATCTTGATGAAGTCCCAATAGTTCATTTTTGCCCTTGCTTCCCTTGCCTTTGGCGATGTTTCTAGGAGGAAGTTGCTGCCTGTGTTCTCCTCGAGGGTTTTGATAGATTCCTGTCTCACATTTAGGTCTTTCATCCATTTTGAGTCTATTTTTGTGTGTGGTGTAAGGAAATGGTCCAGTTTCATTCTTCTGCAATGTGGCTGTCCAATTTTCCCAACACCATTTGTTGAAGAGACTGTCTTTTTTCCATTGGACATTCTTTCCTGCTTTGTTGAAGATTAGTTGACCATAGGGTTGAGGGTCCATTTCTGGGCTCTCTATTCTTTTCCACTGATCTATGTGTCTGTTTTTGTGCCAATACCATACTGTCTTGATGATTACAGCTTTGTAATAGAGCTTGAAGTCCGGAATTCTGGTGCCACCAGCTTTGCTTTTAATATTCAACATTCCTTTGGCTATTTGGGGTCTTTTCTGGTTCCATACAAATTTTAGGATTATTTGTTCCATTTCTGTGAAAAAAGTTGATGATATTTTAACAAAGATAGCATTAACTACGTAGATTGCTCTAGGTAGCGTAGAGATTTTCACAACATTTGTTCTTCCTATCTGTGAGCATGGAACGTTTTTCCATTTCTTTGTGTCATCCTCAATTTCTTTCATGAGTATTCTGGAGTTTTCTGAGTACAGATTTTTTGCCTCGTTGGTTAGATATTTTATGGTATCTTACGGTTTTGGGTGCAATTGTAAATGGGATTGACTCCTTAAATTCTCTCTTCTGCCTTGTTGGTGTATAGAAATGCAACTGATTTCTGTGCATTGATTTTATATTCTGCCACTTTGCTGAATTCCTGTATGAGTTCTAGCAATTTTGGGGTGGAGTCTTTTGGGTTTTCTACATAGAGTATCATGTCACCTGCGAAGAGTGAGAGTTTTACTTCTTTGCCAATTTGGATGCCTTTTCTTTCTTTTTGTTGTCTGATTGCTGTGGCTAGGACTTCTAGTACTGTGTTGAATAGCAGTGGTGAGAGTGGACATCCCTGCCGTGTTCCTGACCTTAGGGGAAAAGCTCTGTTTTTCCCCAATGAGAATATTTGCTGTGGGTTTTTCATAGGTGGCTTTTATTATATTGAGGTATGTACCCTCTATTGCTACACTGTGAAGAGTTTTAATCAAGAAAGGATGCTGTACTTTGTCAAATGCTTTTTCTCCATCTGTTGAGAGGATCCTATGGTTTTTGTTCTTTTTTTTTTTTAAGGTTTTATTTATTTGACAGAGACACAGCGAGAGAGGGAACACAGTGGGAGAGGGAGAAGCAGGCTTCCCACGGGGCAGGGAGCCCAACGCAGGGCTTGATCCCAGGATCCCGGGATCACGACCCGAGCCAAAGGCAGATAGATGCCCAACGACTGAGCCACCCAGGCGCTCCTGTTCTTTCTTTTATTAATGTACTGTATCACATTGATTTGCAGATGTTGAACCAACCTTGCAGCCCAGGAATAAGTCCCACTTGGTCGTAGTGAATAATCCTTTTAGTGTACTGTTGGATCCTATTGGCTAGTATTTTGGTGAGAATTTTTTCATCCATGTTCATCAGGGACATTGGTCTGTAATTCTCATTTTTTTTTTAAAGATTTTATTTATTTATTTCAGAGAGAGAGAGAATGAGAGAGAGAAAGCACGAGAGGGAAGAGGGTCAGAGGGAGAAGCAGACTCCCCGCTGAGCAGGAAGCCCAATGCGGGACTCGATCCTGGGACTCCAGGACCATGACCTGAGCCGAAGGCAGTCGCTTAACCAACTGAGCCACCCAGGCGCCCTGTAATTCTCCTTTTTGATGGGGTCTTTGGTTTTGGGATCAAGGTAATGCTGGCCTCATAAAATGAGTTTGGAAGTTTTCCTTCCATTTCTATTTTTTGGAACAGTTTCTGAAGAATAGGTATTAATTCTTCTTTAATGTTTGGTAGAATTCCCCTGGGAAGACACCTGGCCTGGGTTGTTGGAAGATTTTTGATTACTGCTTCAATTTCCTTGCTGGTCATGTTTTCTATTTCTTCCTGGTTCAGTTTTGGTAGTTGATACATCCCTAGGAATGCATCCATTTCTTCCAGATTGTCTAATTTGTTGGCATATAGTTGCTCAAATGTTCTTAAAGTTATTTGTATTTCTTTGGTGTTGATGTGATCTCTCCTCTTTCATTGATGATTTTATTTATTTGGGTCCTCTCTCTTTTTGATAAGTCGGCCAGGGCTTTATCAATTTTACTAATTCAAAGAACCAGCTCCTAGTTTTGTTGATCTGTTCTACTGTTCTTTTGGTTTCTGTTTCATTGATTTCTGCTCTGATCTTATTATTATTTCTCTTCTTCTGCTGGGTTTAGACTTTATTTGCTTTTCTTTCTCCAGCTCCTTTAGGTGTAGGGTTAGGTTGTGTATTTGAGACCTTTCTTATTTCTTGAGAAAGGCTGTATCGCTGTCTGCTTGCCTCTTAGGACTGCCTTTGCTGCATCCCAAAGATTTTGAACCGTTTTGTTTTCATTTGTTTCCATGAATTTTTTTAATTCTTTAATTTCCTGGTTGACCCATTCATTTTTTTTTTTTGTGGACACTTTTTTAATACTTAAAAACTTCTTATTGAAAGCAATCATTGTCTTCCTTTATAGACATCAGATTGTTTCAGATCTGTAAAACGGTGTTGTCAAGGTAATTCAAGTAAAGTTACAATACACCATTGTTTTAAGCAACTGTGGATTTGAGAGAAAAATCACAAAGAGAAATGCGTGAGTACAATTCAGAGAACAACAAAAGGAACTTTTACATTGTCAGAGAATACACTGAATACAAAGAGTCTGGGAAGTGGGTGGGATAAAAACATGAAAGAATATTGAACTCTGGAGAATTTTTAGTTGCATTCATTTTTTTTAAGATATTTATTTATATTTATTTATTTACTAACTAACTAACACAAGCGGGGCGGGTGGGAGACAGAGAAGCGGCTCCCCGCGGAGCAGGGAGCCCAGTGCGCGGCTCGATCCCAGGGCCCTGGGATCATGACCTGAGCCAAAGGCAGACGCTTAACAACTGAGCCACCCAGGCGCCCTGACCCAGTCATTCTTTAGTAGGATGCTCTTTAGACTTCATGTATTTGAGTTCTTTCCAACTTTCCTCTTGTGACTGAGTTCCAGTTTCAAAGCATTGTCGTCTGAAAAAAGGTGGGGAATGATCCCAGTTTTTTGGTACCAGTTGAGTCCTGATTTGTGACCCAGGATGTGATCTATTCTGGAGAATGTTCCACGTGCATTAGAGAAGAATGTGTATTTGTTGCTTTGGGATGGAATGTTTTGAATATATCTTGTGAAGTCCATCTGGTCCAGTGTGTCATTTAAAGCCCTTGTTTCCTAGTTGCTCTTTTGCTTAGATGATCTGTCCATTTCAGTGAGGGGGTTGTTAAAGTCCCCCACTATTATTGTATTATTGTTGATGTGTTTCTTTGATTTTGTTATTAACTGGCTTATCTAATTGGTTGCTCCCATGTTAGGGGCATAGATATTTAAAAGTGTTAGATCTTCTCGTGGATAGACCCTTTAAGTATGATGTAGTGTCCTTCCTCATCTCTTATTATGGTCTTTGGTTTAAAATCTAATTTGTCTGATATAAGGATTGCCACCCAGCTTTCTTTTGATGTCCATTAGCATGGTAAATGGTTTTCCACCCCCTCACTTTCGATCTGGGGGTGTCTTTGGGTCTAAAATGAGTCTCTTGCAAACAGCATATCGATGGGTCTTGTTTTTTTATCCAATCCGATACCCTGTGTCTTTTGATTGGGGCACTTAGCCCATTTACATTCAGGGTAACTACTGAAAGATAGGAATTTAGTGCCATCGTATTGCGTGTAGGGTGACTCTTATTGTATATCTCTGTTCCTTTCTGGTCTATGTTACTTTTAGGCTCCCTCTTTGCTTAGAGGACCCCTTTCAATATTTCTTGTAGGCCTGGTTTGGTGATCACAAATGCTTTCAGTTTGTTTGTCCTGGAACCCAAAATGCTTTTGAATGAAGATGTATTCTTCCTTCTGGAAATGTATATACAAATGAACCTATAGAGCCAAAGGTAAGGCCTTCACATTCCTAACATGTAAAATGGTATTGGGTCAATAGGACCATATGTCAAAATACTGAAACCAAAGATCAAAGGACCCAGGCAAAGCTCTTTCTTTTCTTTCCTTCTTCTGGCTTCACTTATGGGTATAAATGTGAGGGAAATCAATAGTGCTCTGAAACCACAAATAGTGCTCTGAAGTCAAAGACTAACTTCACGTTGGAGTCGGCAGTCTCCCCTTTCCCCCCCAGTGTCAATGCTGGAATGAAATTAGGGATGTTGATCTAGTTCAGGTGCTGACTAGCTGTGTGACCTTGGGCAGGTCTCATCGCCCCTCTTAGCTTGACTTCCTCCTCTGAAAACTGAGAGGGGTTGGACTAGCCTAGATGATCCTAGGACTCCTTTCTTGTTGGGAGCCACAAAGCCTTTACAACATGGATGGAATACGGCCACAAACAGGAAGTCAGGAGGCCAGAAAGGACAAAAATGCCAACCCCTCAACTCGCTCAAGTAGGAAACTTCCAAACTCCAAAAGCCAAGATTAAAAACCCAGAACATCAAAGTGATCTCATCCGTGGCTGAGGTCAGAGACAACCACTGAGAGAAGAGTAAAATGTTATTTGGTTCAACACCCATTATTTCTAGATGAGCACAGTTTCATTTCTGAACATGCAATTTAGTTCTCCCAATACCTGATTCTCTACCGGTGTTTATGAACAGTTTGAATGAATTAATGAGGATCCAAGTCTATGGACCACTCACATCTCCATTCAGCTTCTGAAGGATCCCTCCTTAGCACTTCTATTGACCAGCAAATTAGTGGAGGAACAAGCCAGAGCCTTCTGACCCAGAGTGCCAATGATAATTGTCTTCAGGAGAAAATAAGGAAGTTACAAAGCACACGTGCATTTCTTCTTCTTTTTTTTAAGATTTTATTTATTTATTTGACAGTGATAGCAAGAGAGGGAACACAAGCAGGGGGAGTGGGAGAGGGAGAAGTAGGCTCCCCGCCGAGCAGGGAGCCCGATGCGGGGCTCGATCCCAGGACCCTGGGACCATGACCTGAGCCGAAGGCAGATGCCCAACCGACTGAGCCACCCAGGCGCCCCGCGTCCATTTCTCCTAAAGCCTGAGTCATCCCTCCTGTTGTAATAACATCTGCAGGGCCTTCCTGAGCGCCATTACTGCGGTGAGTCAGACCCGTGGAGAGGATCCTGAAAGCTGGAGCAGCCAGAGACCCCAGGCTGGGGGGCCTGCCCTGTCTCTGGTCAGCTCCCACTCCTAGCCCTTTTTGCCCTCAGTTTGGGCCTTTGCCAGGATGAGGACACCAGCTCTCATTGCCACCTTTTCTACTACCCCCGGAGTGAATTCACCCGTCTCATCTGGAAAATTGTCTGTACCGTGAGTCAACTTTCTTTTTCCTTTTTGTGGTTCTCTGAAAGACAGCCTGAGTTGCATAGAGTAGGGAAGTCGTTTTCGAAGTTCTCTCCTCTACCTCAGGGTAAACAGAGTTCCATTAATCATTGATAGACTCAAGGGAAAGCCAAGTGATCAACACTGTACTATATTTCCACTAGCCTCACCCTCCCCAGCTTTGGAAAATAAAGCAATACTTGATTAGGGAAATGATAAAACATTTTTCTCATATAAACATTGTATGCCTAGCACCACAGTCTCCGTGCTGTAGACATCATAAGCACTATTGAAACTGCCCAGAGAGAAATCTGACCAGAACAGGCCAAGACTTCTCAACCTTGGCACTACTGACACTTGGACCTGATATGAATCTTGTTGGGAGTGGGGGCTGCCCTGTACACTGTAGGACCCACTAGACGATCAAAAATGTCTGCAGATAGGGGCGCCTGGGTGGGTCAGTCGTTAGGCGTCTGCCTTCGGCTCAGGTCATGATCCCAGGGTCCTGGGATTGAGCCCCACATCGGGCTCCCTGCTAAGCGGGAAGCCTGCTTCTCCCTCTCCCACTCCCCCTGCTTGTGTTCCCTCTCTCGCTGTGTCTCTGTCAAAAAATAAATAAAATTTAAAAAAAAATGCAGACATTGTCTGATGTCCTCAAGGTAGGGGAGCAAAGTCCAGTGCTTTAGAACCACCGGAACAGGCCTATTCAACTGTTGTTATGAGCAGAAGCTTAGCGGCTCCTACCCCTGTAGGCCTCGTCCTAATGCCTTAGACGTCAATGGGCATGGATGTTTGCTAAAGCAAATCAGATTCAAGAGGCCCAGTTCTGAAGAAAAACTTCAGTCCCATTAAGCAAATTATCTCTTTCTGGCCTAAATCTCCATATCCTAAAGTTGCATGGTTACGAAATTTGCTGTGCAATCAGCGTCTTTAGTCTCATGAAAATTAAGTTGTCAACATAGAACACGTGACGTCTGATTCTGTGTTTAAGAAAGGAATGGTGGGGCGCCTGGGGGGCTCAGTTGGTTAAGCGTCTGCCTTTGGCTCAGGTCATGATCCCTGGGATCAAGCCCCACATCAGGCTCCCTGCTTAGTGGGGAGCCTGCTTCTCCCTCTTCCCCTGCCCCTCCCTTGTGCATGCTCCCTCTCAAAACAGAATCTTAAAAAAGAGTGGTGGCACCCTGGAACGCTGGGCCTCATTTTATGATGTGGCTGAGTAATTTGTTGGTTGTTTCTTTGATGTCATTCCTTAGGGTCCAGAGAAGCTTTCTGGAACATTCCTTTTGGAACCAAACTGTTTATGCTTTTGAAGTATTCTGTGGCTGCCGAGAATTCTCATTAACTGATATGGGGGGTTGGTATTTAATGGACTTTCCCCAGGATTGTAAGAGAGGTTCGAACATTTTTCCTTGTTCATCTTATGAATTATTTCCCTTCTTATAGTTACGACCTTTGGCAGATTTTTAGCTCCAACAGTAAAGTGGAACAGAATTGCAACTACAGTTCCTGTAACAAGCCATGTCAGATACAACCCTACAAGTAAGATTGTGACTGTGGTCACATTACTTCATTGGAAAATAAAAATCAAAGAGTAAAAGCAACAGGAACCATGAAAGAAATCACCATTTGCCAAAACTGATGTTTGTCCGGATCAAGCAGAGTTTATACTAACAAACTAAAAAATCATGGAAAAAAATCAACCTCACAGACTCTAAAAATCCATCTAGTTAAAAACAGAAGTATTTACATTTTAAATTATCTTGATCTGAACTCCTCCAAGGAAATCTACATCGTTAAATTCCCCACGGCCTAGGGCACCTGGGTGGCTCAGTTGGTTAAGCGACTGCCTTCGGCTCAGGTCATGATCCTGGAGTCCCGGGATCGGGTCCCACATCGGGCTTCCTGCTCAGCAGGGAGTCTGCTTCTCCCTCTGACCCTCTTCCCTCTCGTGCTTTCTATCTATCATTCTCTCTCTCTCTCAAATAAAATAAATAAAATCTTTAAAAAAAAAAAATTCCCCACGGCCTTAAAATGGATGAGAGAGATTTTAAGGTGACCTGTTTTCTTGGTTAGCTGCATTATAGGAGAACTAGGTAATCCATTCTCAAGTAAGCCTTTCAAGATGGCCTGTTTGCATTCGGAGCTCTCCAGTTCTGCAGTCCTATAAAGTGACCTAACCACCAGTCTGTGGTTCACGGGAAATAATGACCCAACTTCTTGACGCCAGGAGAGCAGTGTGCTCAGACCTCTGTATCGTTCCCTGACCCCCCTCCCCCACCCCACCCTCAGCCAGAAAAAGGAAGCAAGGTCCCAGGCCATGATAACAAGACTGTGCTGGCACGGGCCCAGTGCTTAGGGTGTTTAGTAGTCTCTCAAGAAAAGAAGAGGTCATTGCACGAAAGCACACATTTTAGATCATTGCTTTATTTCACTATTGTTTAACAACAAAGTTCATTCCTCTTCAGGTGGATCTTGAATTGTTCCTTGTGTTCTTTTCCTCATCCTGAATAAAAAAGGTAATGAAGAAAAAGCCTGTACTTTTGGAGACCTAAAATCTTGCTTTTGCTAATAAGCTTTTGACTGCAATTTCGTGGTCCGGTATTTCCTGCTGGCATCTTGGTGGTCCCACGGAGCTTCCCACCCTCCAGTGAAGATGGCTGTCCACAACTACCACCGTTGAAACCAAAAGTAAGTGTTGAAAAATGCACCTTTTACAATAAAAAAGTAGAAACCAATTCAATTTCCTTTTTTTTTTTTACGAATATAAAGTTTCTTGTAAATATGTACAGTCTTTTGAGCTAGTTCTATAGCAGGAAGCATTTCACAAATGAGACACACGATATACACTTTCCGGGCTCAAGAAGCCCATTTCTCATGGAGATCCTAAATGAAATGCCAAGACTGAAAGACCAGTTTTCAGTGACCTTTCCAAATACTTGTGGACCAAGAGACAAAAACTTCAGCAAACATTCAATCTGATCTGCCCTGGGGAAGGGAGGGGATGCAGTATGACCCCAAAGACTCCAAGCAACACATAAAACAACAGTGTGACACCTGCCAAGGCCGTTAACAACATGAGGGAGGGACACAGGCGTTCCAAACAAGAAAGCACTTAGGTTAAGAGACTAGCAGGAAGGAGCTGGGATTTGGGCCAGGTTGCAATCTGGAAAGTAATCTGAACTGCGGACAATGTGGGTGGAAATGTGGTTATGTTCACCTGCGGTGGTGGAAACAGGTCTACCTTTCAGCCTACCTAGGATGTGCCTTGGTGGTTTGAGGCCTAAGAGTCATGGAGAATCTGAAGCAAGAGATGCCTTATGGGAGATTAAAGGCAGAAATAAGGCCGCTAGTTAGCTTGCCAACTGCAAAGCCTCTAGGTTGCTGCTTTACCAGTTGCCAGGAATTTTGCATTCTGGTAGCGGGTCGAGAGAGAACCCGTGTGCGCCGCGCTGCACCTAAGGGAGGACCTCCCAACCCCAGCAGAGGCGGAGGAGGGGCCGCGGTGCTCTCGAACTTCCTGGTCTTCGTTCAGCCCTAGGGAAAGGCTCCCTTGGGAAGTCACAGTTTCGTGGGGGTAGAACCCTGCTGGATTGTGTGTGAACACAGAGTCATCCACGAGGGAGTCGGCAGGGAAGCGGGAAAGTGTGAGTTGGTGGTTTGCTGAAATCCTTCTCCGGTCGTAAGGCTTGAGCGTTTGGTTGGTGGTTCAGTGCTACAGACTGCAGCTTGTTGGGGCCAGTGAGTTGGCAAGTGGTCAGAGGGTCTCAATTCAGCGGGAGCTGTGGTATGGTACTAGTACATCGGCAGAGCAACCCAAGGGGGGCAGCCAGGTCGGGGGCGGCGGTGGGGGGGGGGGGGCAGCACATGCAGTGAACCGCCATGCAGAACTCCCGGACGGGACTCTTCCCATCCCAGGGTGGGGAACAATGCACTGTCGTGGACAGGAAGTAGGCGCCCCCGGTCCCCTCGCGGACCCAGAGACTCCTTAATGCTGGGCTCCGAGCAAGTCTATTGCATGCTTTCCTGGCCCAAGCTATGTGGAAAGCAGGGACAGCAGGCTGGGGAGATGACGCTGCGGGGCAGGGAGGGAGAGCTCCTTGAGGTCCCATTGCCCCAAGTCACTGCCTCCAAGCTGAGGCCCGATGACCTCTGTACATTCTCAGCTGGTGGGAGGGGAAGTCGTCAAGGCCATAAAAGGCAATGAGAACAGTAAACATTTGGCTAAGATGTCACCCTGGGTAAAACAGGGCCATCTGCGAGGATGGACTGGGATAAGAATGAACCTACATGAGCTCAGGAGGTTGGCCAACTGGCGGGGACTCTTCCACAATACGTTTCCAGAGCAAAGACCTGATGGTGTGATCTAGCTAAAAATAACTACAACGGGAAATACATTGCTATTCAAATCTATTAAGAATTCTGTTGTCTTAAAAAAAAAAAAAAAAAGGAAATCCAACCAACCCTAGGATCTTAAAGTAGCTATTAAATAGGATTCTAACCACGGTGTAGTTAGCGCAGGTTGGTTTCCTTTGATGAACCGGTACAGGCTAGAGCTAGGTATAAAAGTTTATGAATGCTCTGAAAGAGTAACAAAGTGCACAGAGGATGACTGCAGGAAGGCGCTGACAGCTCCTAAGAGCCTCGGCCCCTGCACCGCCTGGATGCAGGGTGTCCACACTGAGGTGGCTCTGGGCCCAGCTGTGCCTTGGGGTGGCTGAGCAGATGGGTGCTGGGGGCCCCTTCAGCAGAGTTCCTTAGAGTGTTTGGTATTTTCCTGCAGATTAAGATGAGAAGTTGGTTTTCCTGGCTGAGATTTACACTGAAGACTGGTCCCAGACCTAGGAGCAAAATAAGGAGGAGTTTTAGCTGAGGGGGCCAGGAGTCCCTGGGCTCGCCCCACGTAATCCCAGTAGGAAGCGTGCCACACTTGGTCTCCCTGTGGCCGTTAACGCCGAGTGCTGCCCAGGCCAGCAGCGGCGAGGAGAGCCAAGCCACTGAGCTCGGGGTTCGTCAGGCAATGTAATTCACGGAAAATTCTCCAAAGCTATGGATGGATCTCTGTTACACATACACATACACTTGTCCCCATTTTATCGGTAAATCAGAGGGGCTGAGAAGAAACACTGACTGGCTTTTCCTCTTCTCTTTATTGGCAGGGGTCCCAACAGTGACCTGCAGGTGGCATTAGGAGAATGTGATCTAGAAAACCAGCCCCCCTCCTGGCCCCCTGGGACAGAAAGGTGGCTGTGCTGTCCAGAGGGGGCCCCTGGAACTGGCTAGCCTGCCGAGGAGGCACCAAGCACTCAGACCCTCCCCCTGCTCATGGGGGCCCCCTTGTCTTCAAGACCTCCCACCATCTCTTTATTCGCTAACTGGAAAACTTACACAGATAACACAAGCATACGATTTAGAGATTTCAAAAGGCTCCAAGTTCTAGAAGGCAACCAGTGTTCCCAGTTTCTGTGTAGCCCTCCAAAAAAAGTTCTCGGTGCACGTGTGTACCTGTATATGCACTTGAAAAAAATAAGGCGTAAACATTTTGTGTAGTATGCTATCATTTGTGTTTAAGAAGGGAGGATACGCACACATACTTGCTTATACGCCCAGAATATCTCTAGAAACTGCTAACACTGGTTGCCTCTGGGGAAGGGAATGATCTACCCTAGGGTAGCTATTACATTTTGAGGTACACATGTACACATCATCCATCTGCTTAGAAAGCCCTCTTAAATGTTTTCTTCCTAAACTTGCTATATGTCCTGAAAAATCTGATAAAAAAATCCCCCCCCCCTTTTTTTTTCTCCAACAGTGGCCCTGAAGGGCCCTCAGCTCCCCAGGTCACTCCTCTGGCCTCAGGATGTGCCTGACCTTGTTGACCTGGGACAGTGGGGTCCTCACGGCTCCCACAGGCAGCCGGCCCCGGCTGCTGTCTTCAAACAGCCTCCCAGGGGAGCGTTCCCTCCGCGTGCTGAGCATCCGGCCTGGGGACTTCTCCCGCTCCAGGGGGCGGCCAGGAGACTTGTCCCTGCGCAGCTCCGTCCGCCCCTCCCGGTAGCGGTGGGGTGTGCTTGGCTCTCGCGGGTGGCTGGGGCCTTCCGGTGGTGCCGGGCTAGAGGCCACACGCTTGGTGATGTGCTCGTTGTACGTTGGCGGGCCTCGCTTATTGGGGCTGCAGGCAACAGGAAAGGGAGATGCGGAGCTGAGAAGTCATAACCCCAAAGGGGCATCTTCCTCCTCTGAGAAACACCCATGCCCCAATCTTTAGTAGAAAAGATCCCACCTGGAGTTCTTCAGGCTTTTTGTTTTCTTTAGGTAGTGAGGACAGGGAAAGAAAGATGACAAAGCCCCAAAAAACAAGCTTCCTGCTCTCAGTGCAGGTTTTCACTGAGCACCTACTGTGTGCCCAACCCTGTGCTAAGCTCTTTATGTGCTTCGACTCATTGAATCACCATAACAGCTCCACAAGCTAGGAACAAGCATGACCCTCACCGTTCAGACAAGAACCTGGAGCTGCAGAGCTGGGACTCTGACACAGGTCAGTTTGACATCCTAACCCCCGCCCTGTATCCTACTGGCCTAGTATTTTGCAGAGCCTAGAAGGCACAGAAGGAAGTCTTCATTTAGGGGTTGAGACTGCTACCAGGCCCTTGATACAAGGGAGCAATTTTGAGAAAGCCTGTGCTCATCACTGTCAGCTGCCATCTCTGCCCCCGCCCCCCGGCCTGGTGCTCAGTCACCTCTCCTTCCAGGTGGCTTTCCAAGCCCCTTTGGCACCTAATACTGATGTGAGAGGTGTGGGGATCAGGCCTGACAGAATTAGAAAACTGAGCAGGACAAATAAAAACAGTACAGTTGGCTCAAAACATGTCCCTGGCCCCAAAGGTTTATAGTAATAACCCAACAATTGAAAACACTGGGGCCTTTTTGTATGGCCCATCCAACCCTCCATCCAGCTCTGGCCTGGAAATTTCAAATGAAGATTTCAGCAGATACAGCCCTAACCATCTCTCTGAAGAAGTGAGATCCAGAAACAGAACTGAGAGTCAATTCCTTCCCACTCCAATGGGAAGAAAAAGTACTCAATCCTCATCATCTCAGCACAATTAGAGCTAGGAAAAGGGAACCTACTTAAAATGGGCACATTTTATAGAGAATATTACTTGGAGAACATATTTTGATTGGGGCTTTATCTCAGAAAATAGAAGTAGAAATCAAGAAAGTAAATTTATCCTCATTATTATTAAAATCGAAATTACAATTGGAATTATGTGCCGATTCTAAGAATGAGCCAAGTATGAATCACATACTGATTTAACTTGCTCTAATTTTCGCAAAATTGTATGCTAATATGCTCAATGACATACTTTCTGTCAATGTTGGACTTCTGCAGTAAAGTCAAAGTCATTTCTTAAAAAATGAAAGTGTCATTGATTTTCCCAGAGGCCTATCTTAATCCTTGATATTTAAATCCTTCTCTTTGAAAGGGGCCAAATTTGTTGTTTTTTTCTTCAGTTATTGATCTAACTGCCAGAATTGCTTTTGTCAATGCCCATAATTAAAAACAAGAAAAACAGGGCGCCTGGGTGGCTCAGTTGGTTAAGCGACTGCCTTCGGCTCAGAGTCCCGGGATCAAGTCCCACATCGAGCTCCCTGCTGAGCAGGGAGTCTGCTTCTCCCTCTGAACCTCTTCCCTCTCATGCTATCTCTCATTCTCTCTCTCTCAGATCTCTCTCTCTCATTCTCTCTCTCTCAAATAAAATCTTTAAAAAAAAATAAAAACAAGAAAAACAAAGACATCTACTGGGGGAGGAGAGACTCTAGAGCAAGCTTGAGGGCCAAATCCAGACAGATGACCTTATAAATAAAGTTTTATTGGAACACAGCCATGCCCATCTGGTTAGGCACTGTCTACAGCTGCTTTCACACAACAATAGTTGAATAATTGAGACAGACCATATGGACCACAAAGCCAAAAATATTTACTATCTGAACCTTTACAGAAAAAGTTTGCCGATTCCTGCACTACAGTGAAACAGAAGGGTGAGTAGAGAGAATGTGATAAGTGATCAGTTCATTGTGAAGATTTTCATGTGATTCTCTGGTTTCCCTGTGCAACTCTAACTGTGAAGATTCCAGACAACATGCCCAGAAAGCCAGAACCCCCCTGTGCTACATGTCCAGTGGAAAAAAATTTAAGGTAACTCAGATTTCAACATCTTGAAATAAAGTTTTATATTCCTCTCTAGTCATGTGGCTTTAAGATATGGAAGACAAAAATAAATAAATTCCAAGTAGGAGAATTATATTAAGCCTCTTTGTAATGGAAGGGAAATTATAAAATGTGTCCACAGGGGCCCATCATAAAGCAAGAAGGATGGCTCCAAGAAGACCATTTGGAATGTTGGCTTAGATTAATGGAATGAAAGAAAATACCCATCATTCTAGGCCAAGGGGGCAATCTTCCATCTCTGTGTCCATTAATGACCAATGCTCTCCCATGCCAATTTTATGGGTTTTTTTGTTTGTTTGCAAAGAGTTACATTTCCTGCTCTGCTAAACAGACCAGGTCAGTGAGGCCTTGTGGTGAATCACACTCAACCAAACTGGCCTTCTACATTCTGACCTGCCAAAGCAGCCTGCATAAAAAAGACCATTTTATAAGCCAAGAGACAAGCAGAGACTAACTGCGATTTTCCAGACATGCCTGGCCACCGCAGGAAAGCAACAGCATTGTCTCTGCCTCTCCTTCACAGGAACTGGAACTCCTTTCAACCAGAGAATAAGCAACTTCTTACAGAGATGCTATATAGTCTCAAAAGGAAGGTGCCTGCCATCTAATTAGTAAGGCAGTAGAGAAAAAAAATCTATAGTACTTTGATTTGTTCTTGGCATGACTTAAAATCTGGACATTTTCAGGAGAGTCCTTTGAGCAGTTACTCTTGAGGCAGGGTCAGGCCAAAAGAGTTAGGAACTGCTGGTTATTTACCACTTCTGGTTTTCTAGCAAGTGCCTGGGATTAAAATTACACTGACCAAACATTTAGACTAACCTCTTGTATTTCAACAGAAGAAAGACTATTCATTAGGACGTAGTCTCAAAATGTTAGATTTATGATGTTCTTTTCCAAGACCTAAGCACTTTTTAAATATTAGAGGTAGTTCCTTCACCAAATTGAGAGTCCCTTGAGAATAGAAACATGTCTTCATCAGTGTATCCCCAGCCCCAGATACCTTGTCTAGCACATGGTAGGGGATCCGCATAACTCTTTACAGGGTAGACACAGCAGGGCAGAAAATTTAAATCCTAGGTCAGTTAAATATTTCCCTGGGTTAAATAATCTCAGAACTACTTTGTAGACCAAGAACTTAAAGTTACACATCTCAAACCTATCCATCAACCTGGATCTGGCTGAAAGACTTCTATGTCAAGGCAAGGTCAGTCCCACTTCCCACGCACTGCTGATAGGATTACAAATAGATATAGCCTTCAGGGAGGAATACTCAGCAACATCAAAATTACAAATGGACATCTGATGTCACCCAACAATTTTTTTTCCTAGGGATTTATCCTACAGATGGATTCCTAAGCATGCAAAATGACATAAGCACAAAGTCATTTAATTTATTACAGCAACAGTCTGTGAACCACCGAAACCTCCAGATAAAGGAGCAGTTAAATAAATTAAGGTCACACGAAGGCATAAATGCCATGTAGGCATAAAAAACAATGAAGAAATACTTCTGATACTGACATGGAGCAAACTCCAAGATACATTAAGGTACAGAAGAAGGTGCACAGTGTGCTATCACCTGTATTAGAAAGGGGAGGAACGCTTCCAGAACGGTACAGTAAGGACTGCTGAAAACCCGTTCCTCCATAAAAGCAACCAGAACACTGGCAACAACTGTCTAAATCAACTTTTCAGAACTCTGGAAATTAACCAAAGACTTGCAACAACTCAAAGAGCAAGAGCATTTATGTAAAAAATAGCTGAATCTCCGTAAGAACAACAAGCTTTGTGACATGTTAATGTGACCTTTTCCCACCCTTTTCTCCCCAGATCTGCAGTAGTTTTGAAACCAACAGCCAGGTAACCACAGCAGCACTGGAGGGAGATCAGGATTGAAGCCCCAGCCCAGCAAACAGTCCCCATCCGACCTGTCTGGCTACTCCTCTGGCTACCATTTTCCGGGCTCTTTAGCTGACCTGACACAGGGTTTGCTCATGAGAAAAGCCCTATTCCCAGATGTTTATCAAAAACAATCAGCAGCAAGTGTTTAACCTGGCAAATACCTGAGGCAGTGATACCAGTTGGGGAAGAGGCTGGCCAAAACACTCAGAAGGCAATCTCGGAATAAGATGTCTACAGGGCATTCTGAAATGGTCCCACATATTTGTAGGAATCTAGAAGGCCACGCACACGGGCAAGGCTCTGCAAATGCCCAGGAAAAATCTGAGAAGGCCTCAGTCTCTCAACTCTGGCTGACTTTGAGCATTGAAGGTATGCCCAACACACACACACACACACACACACACACACACACACACACACACACAACCCCTCAGCAAAGGGTGGGAGACTTCCTGGTTCAATGCATCGAAGGAAATCTCTGCCCAATCATTAGCAGATGACTAACTTAACCAAGCAGAAACCTGAATGGCCACACAAAACAAAGAATACAGACTTTACAGATTTAGTCCCAGAGAGTCACTCAATAAACTGCAACAACAAACTCAGGGGAGGCGGGGGGGGGGGGGGGGGGGGTCTGAGTGGGGGTCTGATTTCCAGAGTTGCCACATTATATTATTTGAAATGTTCAGTCTCCCAACAAAAAATTAGAAGACATGCAAAGAAAGAGGAAAGCATGGCCCATACAGAAGGCCTTATTTCTTCTGCGAAATCTTCCTTGGCCCCCATTGTCCAGGCTGGGAACCCTCCTCTGGGTTCTCAAGGTGTCTTAAACTACCCCAGTTTGAGCCCCATCCTCCTAGGCTGTGCTGTAATTGCCTGATTGCTCATGTCTCTCGCCCACTGGGCTCTACGAGGGAGGGACTGCATCTGGTTTATGCGGCGCTATACCTCCCATAGCAAGCCCAACTAGCAAGGCAGAGTATCTGCTAAAGCAACGAATGCATAATTCGTGATCCATTCTAGTGCCACTGAGAATACCCAACAGAGAAAGACCAGACATTTCCTTCCACCTTTTCCAAGGGGGCATTTAAAAATTCTCCCGATACTTGACAAGGATGGAGTCACTTTCATGCTGTATCTCAAAGAAAGGGGTGGTTTGAGCTTGAAGATTGGGGAAACCTTCGACCAGCTTAGCAAAATTTCCTTCTACCTTACAGAAAAGCACTCTGCATCCTATAATGAAGAAGAGGGGAAGTATGGTACCTGCGGGAGGTGGCGGGGCCCCGGTGGTGGTCAGTGCCAGACTCCTTCACGAGGTTTCCTTTGCAGCAAATGACCCGTAATTTATCCTGGTATGAGGACGCCAGGTAAATCGCTCCTGAGGAAATTGCAGGGCCCAAGTAGCGTGGGTTCGGGATTTCCAAATACGCTCGGGCAGGAGTCCTGAGGAGTTCCAGGTAAGAGTTTACATTCAGGTTACCTCCATTGCTAGGCGGGATGGGAAGAAACAGACACTTGGCCCCGACCCCCGACCCCAACAGCTGAACTTTTCAAAGCCTGAAAGGACAATGCTTACCCCAGAGAGGAGCGTGCCTGGATCTCAATGACTTCGAGTGAGTTGAAGTGGGTCACAAACAGATAGGGTTCTCTGTAGGCTGCATGGCCACCACAGAAGAAGAGCATGGAGCAAGGGTTAAAAGAGGAAATCAAAACCAGGCTGCAGTGCCACCTTGGAGCCAGCAATCCCACCTAAAATAATTTAGCCTACACATACATCCATGTGCCAACATAATGAGGCATGTTCAAGTTTACACACTGCCATGTTGTCAGAGCAGAAGATGGGAACCAAATCAAGGGTACGTTATAGGGGGTCAGGTAAATATATTATGGTTCAACTGTGGGATTCTGCACAGCTATAAAAATGCATGAAGCTATGTACGGATGCATAAAAAACCCTGAGGTGTGTTTTACTTGGTGTGCAAATTAAGATTCAGAATAATGTGTAAAGTGTGGCACCACACTGATTAAAAAAAAAAGTGTGGGGGGGGGGAGGATAAGAATATATTTTCGAGGCGCCTGGGTGGCTCAGTCATTAAGCGTCTGCCTTCCACTCAGGTCACGATCCCGGGGTCCTGGGATCGAGCCCCACATCGGGCTCCCTGCTCAGCGGGAAGCCTGCTTCTCCCTCTCCCACTCCCCCTGCTTGTGTTCCCTCTCTCGCTGTGTCTCTCTGTCAAATAAATAAATAAAATCTTAAAAAAAAAAGAATATATTTTCTTACGCATCTGTATTTGCACAAAGCACTGAAAGGATAAGAAACAGGAGTTTCCCCCCCCCATCTTGGGGGAGTGGGGGTGGAGAATTGGGGAGAGAGGTTATATGGGAACTTTTCATTGTATACCTTTTTAAACTGTTTAATTCTGTACATTTTCAAAAAAAAATTAAAGACTGAGTTTAAGGATAATTAAATATTTCTAATCTTAATACTGTATATCTATGTCATAGCATCAGTGAAACTCTAGGATACGATGGGAGCCTTTTCTGTCTTAAAAGGAAAAGGAAATTATCACTGTTATCCCTTGTGGTAAACCAAGACTTTGGTTTTGGACAATGAGTCATGCCTCCCGGTACTCAGGGCCCTGGTGGAGCCTCCTTGCCTTGAATCTAGGCTGACCCCGTGGCTGCTTTAATCAGTAGAATGTGGTGGAAGCAACAAAGGCCAGCCAGCTTCTACTTTCGCACTCCTGGAAGAAGCCCACGTGGAGAGGAACTGAGGTCTCCAGCCTCCAGCCTCCAGCCCCGAGCCCCGGCTGAGTTCCCACCAATTATACCAATTGGCCGCCATTTTGTGAGGCCATTTTGGACTTTCTAGTTATCCCAGTGCCCCCACTGGTATCACATGAAGCAGAACTGTCCAGTCAAGCCTCAGCATCTTGGGCAATAATAAGTTGTTGTCTTGTCCATATGCAGCAAAAGAGAAACCAAATAGCCTTGACGGGTATTTTAGCCATAACAGTGTTTCAGAACATTTACACCAATATGTGTGTACATATTTGTACGTGTGTGTGTTCATGTATATGGGTGTTTATGTGTGACCCAGCAGCTCCACTTTTAGGGCTTGTGAGCAGCAGATACTACTTGACAAGTGTGCAGAGATTAGTGCAAGATGTTCAAGAATGAGCATGACCTACGTGCTCTGCCTAATTAGAACTGGCTAAATTGACAGGTGTTCAGCTATGCCATGGAGTACTCTGCAGCCTTTGAAATGATTTAAATAAATTCACAGGGAATGCTCTCCTTTCTTCATGAGAACCTAACAAATATTTCACAAGGCTGGTGGATCTGGCATATGCAGTTCTTCATCAAGCATCAGAATCTTTGCCCTGAACACTTCAGGGGACTACGACCTACGGCACTTGGTGTCTAACGTGATCCACAGGCACAGCGCATAAACCAAAAAGGATTCCACCTGCAATTCTTTCCTAGGACTCCAGCTGCTGGCAGAATAGAGCCCTCCAGACCTTGCTTCACTTACCAAAGGCCAAAGGTAAGCGACTCCACTTGAGATCGTCTGTGCGGCTACGTCTTCCGTAAGAATCCACGAACACCCCAAATTCTGCAAGGAGTTGGAGCCGGGGAGCGTTGGCACAGTCAGAGGCAACAGAATCAATGACACCACACACTTTGCCAGAAGAACAAGGGATTGAGCCCAGGGGACCACCAGCCATATTTACCTGGGTCGTTAAGACCTGAGGACCTTTGCTGAGCCACATCTCTGGGAGATGTGTTAAAGGAAAGTGGGGGAGACAGGAAAGAAGGAGCAAAAGGAGGAGGAAGAGACGGGAGACATGGAGGAAGGGAAAGGGAAGAAACAGAGACCCAGACACAGGGAGGGAGAGACAGGAGGAGCCAGAGATTTGCCATGGGGGAGGGGAAGGGAAAGGAGGAATAAAAAAGAATGAAGAGAAACATCAAAAGAAAACGCAAGAAAGAAGGAACAGAACAGAGAGAAAGGAAACGGAGAGAGAGAAGCAAGGGGCGGAGAAGGAAAGAAGTGGCTGCTCTCAGGACAGAATATGATGGTGCCGGACGGGGCGAGAGCCCTGGTGGCGGTCTGGGGCTCGCGGGCGCCCGCAAGCCCTCAGGACCGCGGCCGGCAGGGAGCCCCGACTCACCGTGGAAGCAGAGCAGGTATTCCTCCCGCTGCCCTGCGCCGTTCACCTGCACGATCGAGACAGGGAAACTGTTGGAAGAGGAGGCAAACACAGCAGGCGCCAAGGAATGGTCATTCTTATCCAGGAATTCTGTAAAGGCAGGTGGGAAGCGGGGCGTCAGGGAGGAGCCAGAAGTGGCGGTGAGGCCAGAGCAGAGATCGGCTGGGGGGCGGGGGGAGTGCGGCCGGACTGGGACCCTACCCTCAAGCGTGTACTGCTTCATGTCAATTTCGTAGAATTTATTGGTTCCGATGAGGATACTGTAATTGGTGAAGTGGATGCAGCTGCAGGGCTCTGAGGTCTCTATCTCCTGAGACAGAGGATAGAAGAAAACGATGTGAGCGAACACAGGGCAGCCGCATTTCCACTGCTATTCCGTTTCCCCCTCAGGCATCTCACCGAGCCTTGGAGACGGTCGCCTCTGGACTTGTTCACGTTCTCGGCCACACAAAGCACACACACTCAATCCTTTCACGTCCCCCATGAAGACTAATAATTCCTTTGCTACCTCTGCGTTCTTTGCAACCCAGACCAAGAATATCAAATGGCAGCCCCAAAAAGAGTCAGAAACACCATTTCAATGGCAAGGTTGCAGTCAAAGACAGATCTTTAAAAATAACACATTCTTATCTGAGGAAAAAGACTGGAAAACACAGGGTTGGTTAGAGGGAGTGGTTTTAGCTTCCTTCTTTTTGTGAGCTAAGTTTCTAACACGAACCTCTATTACCTATATAATTATTCTCATCACCGTTGTTGTCATCTCTTCCCTTCCCCTCCCCCATGGCAAATCTCTGGGTCCTCCTATTAGTGATCAGCTTTCTAATTACTTCCACTTGTTTTCAGGCCCATCCTAATATTTTCAAAAACCTAGGCATGCTTATTCAAAATGGTGGCCAAGAATTATAAAGAAGCAATGATTTCTGAGGCTTTTCCTAAAGCTAACAGTTCAAAATCTAATCTGCACTATCACCACCGCATATTTACTGAGCACCTGGTAAGTACGAGGAACAGTTAGGGAGCATGACACAGGGAAAGCAGGGAAAAATCAAACTTCAGAGTTTTGGTCTCAACTTTGTAACAGGATCTCAGCTCAATGGCCTCAATGAAATCCCATTGAATCCCACCTGAAAATTGGGGCTAACCACCCGTGCATTTCAGGACTGTTGTGAAAAGTGTTTGTAAAATAGTCAGCTGGGTCTTTGGTACCAGTAGGTGCTCAATAAAATAAAACAAGCGAACAGCCCACCCAGGATGAAACTGTTTCCCTAACACATAATGACCCTTATATATTCACCCCGCATTTCACTTGAGACTAATCGGGAAGGCACCTGAAATAAATTAGGCTTACAACAGGTGAACTTTTCCTAATCTAGGGACAAAGGCCAGCCTCTGGAAGGGAGGCGAATGATCTAATGTGCACCTTGTCCACACTGCAGTCACCATCACCACCACTCTGCTCCACAGAGAATCAGCTCCCTAGTTACACCTAAGAACACAGCACTGGCTTTTCCAAAAGTTATTAATGGAACCGTCTAGGATCCGACAAAGATTCTGTTAAGTGTCGCCAGGGACCGCTAGCTTCTCAGAGAGATCTCCTTCCTTTTTTATGCTAATTTAAAAGTGTCTCTTCCATCAGCCTGCTTCCTTTCCCCTTAACAAAGAGCTGAATTCACTGGGCTGGCTGGAGAGGCAGCTCACAGGCAGGAGAAAGAAAGTGAGAAGGAAAACTGCAGCTACTCAGGGCTCTGGAGCTTTCTCCAGTAAGGAAGGGTGTAATCTGCTTGTCTGTCTGTCTGTCTCTCTCTCTCTGGAGGTCACCCAGGCTGAAGGGACCGGGCACACACTGGTCCCTGAGACAGCACACTTTCCACACTAAGGGGGGGAACAGCAGGACATGCGAGGCCCGGGACTTACTTTCCGAATGCAGTACTTGCTGAGGTTTTCGTTGTAGCGGAGAATGACAACTTTGCTGGGCATGGCTGCACAGATGCAGAGCCCGTTCTCAATCTGAAAAGCAATCAGGGAAACAGAGAGAAAGAAAGAGAGGGTCACTGGTGTGTATGCTGGCTCCACAGCAAAACTAGGAACGTAACACCAATTCAGAGCAGAGTTTCTCCACTTCAGTGCTGACACCAGACCAGAAAATTCTCTGTGGCGAGAGGCTGTTCTGTGCATTGTAGCAGCAAGTTTAGCAGCAACCCTGGGCTCTACCCTCTAGATGCCAATGGCACAACCCCCAGTTGTGAAGGCCAAAAATGTCTCCGGACACTGCCCAGTGTTCCCTAGGAGATAGAACTGCCCTTGGATAAGAACCACTGATTTAACAAAGACCTGGCAAAGGCCCCTGGAAATCACCCAACACGACACACATTTGGTGTGTGTGCACCTTCTGCTGGAGACAGGGTCTTTTGACGATCTTACCCTGAGGGAGAGGGAGGCAGTAGAAATTACCTCAAGAATTTGGAGACCGTGGTTCAAAGAGAAAAGTTCTTAGCTAAGATCTGTGTACGTGCTGTTCTCTTTTTCTGGAACAGCTAAATCACTCTTACTTCGCCTTCCCATATCAGGTCCTTGTCATTTCACCAAGGGCGAAAAGAAGCTTCTCAAATCCGTACTGACACGAAGGTCAGCAGTTGCAGGGGGAGGGGTGGAATGAGATGGGAGGTGAGAGGGAAGGAATACACAGGAAAATGGAAACTGTTAGTAATGTTCTAGCTCTTGGGGTGGGTAGTGAGTTTGGAATGTTTATATTATTAGATGTTATAATTTTATAATGTACCTATTTTTTTAGTAGTTCCAACACTGTAAAATGCCCATTTCTAGGTAACTCATCATTCACAGAAGAAATCATAAGAAATTTTAAATTTTAAAATACGTGAAATGATAAAAATTTACAGGATGTGACTAAAATTGTAGTTAGAGGGAAAATGTATGGCCTTAAAAAATATCTTAAAAAAAAAAAAGACCTGAAAATTCATTAACTAAACAAGAGATTAGAAAGAGAAAAACGGAAGAAAGCCAGAGAAAACTGAAGGCAGGAAAAACAAAGATTAAGGAAAAAGCAAAACTCAACAATAAAGGTAATGCTCTCATAGCAAGAATCAGTACAGCCCGAAGCTGCTCCTTTATAAAGATTAGTAAAATCGGTATAATGCTGATGAAATTAAGATGAATGAGAGACCCAGCACAAGTAATATTAGGGATAAAGAAAAATGCAACAGCTACAAGAGAATATACAACAAAGAACAAAAAGCAGAAAAAAGGAGAGGAAAAAAATGTTCTTTTTAAAAAGAAGAATTAAGGGCGCCTGGGTGGCTCAGTTGGTTGAGCGACTGCCTTCGGCTCAGGTCATGACCCTGGAGGCCCCGGATCGCG